>NW_017100131.1:720187-740940 GCF_001263275.1 Habropoda laboriosa | reverse complement strand
TTTACGTTCGCTAAACGGAGATGTTTCAAACGTCTCTTCCTAAGCAGAGTCTCTTTGGAAACGACCGGACTTCGAACCCGTTGCGTTTGCACGAAACATCCGCTCCGAGCTTCTCTCCCGACGTTCTTTTTATTCGTCGACATAGTAACCAAATACAGCTTAAACTCTATCGGTCGACTCGAGCGAACGGGAAATCGCCGTGAACGCGGTGTTGTTCAAACTCTTCGCGGACTAAACT
Source organism: Habropoda laboriosa (assembly GCF_001263275.1). NCBI lineage: Eukaryota > Metazoa > Arthropoda > Insecta > Hymenoptera > Apidae > Habropoda > Habropoda laboriosa. The sequence goes on along the minus strand of NW_017100131.1, from coordinate 740,702 downwards.
GTGACCGTCGCCATCTTGTCTTACGTCTCGCCCAGAAAATGGCGTCCATTTCGTGGGCTCTTTTTTTTTATATCTTTCTTCGCGTTTTCGCTTCCTCGTTGTTAGCAGTTAAGTATTGTTCTGTTATAAAATATGCGAGTACGGATAGGCGGAGCCGATTTTATTCAAGCCTGGAAGAGTTTAACAGTGGAAAAACGGGTTACAAAGTCGGCTTGCTTCTTTTTCTTTTTTTCTTTCTTCTTTCCGTGGTTCGCTCGAGTCGTTCTCAGTGCAGTCGTGTATTTCATTTCCTTTTTTTATTTTTTACTTTTTTTTTCTCCTTAATAATTAAGACGCTTAGAATACATCACTTCTGCTTACTCTCTCCTTCATTCTTTCTCTCTCTCTTGCCTCTCATTCGTAAACACACAGAATACGCACATACACGCTTTCTTTCGCTCTGTTTCTCCACACATTCGATTTCTTTTCTCACCTCGTACGCACGCTAGTTCTATCTAAAGTTCGCGTCCATTCTTCCTCTGTCGGCTTTTCTCTTTTTTTTTTCTTTTCTTTTCTTTCTCCACCTGTTCAAAGAAGGAACGCGGTTTCTCGGATAACCTCTGGCTTCCCGGAAACCTTATATTTCTTTTTCTTTTTTTTTACGTCGCATTAACAGTTTCATTCACGACGATTCTCTTTAATACTTTGATGACCGGAATACATTGTCTTCTCGTTTGGAAGTCACTGGCTCCTTTTTTTTCCTTTTTTTTTTTTTATTTAAAGAAACGGTTTCGCCGAAGTGGATGCAAATTATGCCGGGTAACGCGTGCTACCTTAGTCTCTCTACAGAATGATCTATACATACTAGAAACGACGTACAGTCGAGTGACGATCGAAGAGAGTTCGAAAGAATAAATAAATAATTTGCCCCAGGGTGAAGCTGTTTTAGCAAATTTTTCTCGACCGAATAAATTACAGATTCTCTACAATTCTCCATCTTTTGGTTAGCTTTCTTCTTCCCTTCTTTTTTGTTTCCTTTACAGCTCGAGAGAAAAAGTTTTATCGCCTTAAATCGTAACTTAAATCGTAACTATAGACTATCGTTCGCTCACTTGGAGCGAAATCCTTCGAAATGTCGACGAAAAATAAAGACAAATCCTATAATCTATCATCCCCTCCGTTGCTCGTTCGAGCATTGAATACTCTGTAAAGTTTCCTATTAAAACTTTCAGTTCTTCGTTTCTCCTTTTTTTTCTAACTACAAGCAGCTTAGGATATTTCGTGGTTTCAATATTATTTAGCTTCGCCAATTCGTTTACTCGATCACCTGCTTGTCCTCCAACCCCCAATTTTTCGTTCATTTGCACGAATTTACTACGTAAGAATTTGAACAATCAACATTTTTTCCTTTTCGAATCCCACGAACATGTTGCTTATTACTATTATTTTTCTTTTCTAATAAAATTCATTTTGTAACTCGTATTCGTGCGACGTCGAAATTGAACATTATTTCTATCGATTTCCCTTAAACGTCGATTTTCGAGTTCAAAAAAAGAAGTCGGTCGATTTCTCAGGATAAAATTAATATGCCTTCATTGACAACATCTATCCTGATCTCAATTCGAAATCTAGCTATACAGGGTGCTACCTAATTATCTTCTCTAGCAATGACGGCACGAGAAAATTTTTACACGCAACTTAAATGGTTTCAAAGAGCGAATAAGAAGGAAGCGAAAATTTTTTCCACGGAAATGAAAGAAAGTTTCACGTCTGATTTCAAATTTCAGAGTTCAAGATCAAATTAAGCTAATAAAATATGTGTTCATGTAAAAAAAAAAGCAGAACAAAATTTTTCTTCCACCTTATTCACGTTTTGCAACCATTTAAACAATGCGTAAAAATGTTCTCGTACCACCGTAGCTAGAAAAGAAAATCAGCCTTTACGCAGTCCACCCTGTATTCAAATGAAATTTCACGCGATTATTATTCGATCGTTCTTTTCTTTCTTCTTCTTCATTCAGCAAGAGCGCAGAGAATTTTGCACGTGAATCATCGAGCAATAAGAGCTTTTTTTCGATGGACAGAGAGGTACGCGAAGGAACGAAAGTGAAAAGCAACTACGATTTCGTTTTCATCTTACATCTACAGATAAATAATGATAAAATAACGTTTCGCGATGACATTGATCGACTCTCTCTCTTTCTCTCTAACAGAGCGATCGAAATACGTTTTACAAGAGAGTTACGTTATCACCCTTCCTCTTCGTTCTTTTCCTCCTCTGTTTCTCTTCATGAATTTTAATTTATCCGCGATTACGTAGTTCAATTGACTCGGACGTATTTCAATCCTCTGGTCGTCGTGACACAAGTTGTCTGGAATATCACCAACTTGCATTTAATCGCTTGACAGTCTTTGTGATCTTTTGTCCGTCTGTCGACTTGACCATTGCACTCTTCACTCTCAGCTAGTCGTTAAAAAGTGCTCGACGAAACGTTTTACGCTCGATTGTTCGGTAATCGATACATAGTCGTGAACGTATTTTTATTTCTATTGCGAATGAAATGAAATTTTTTTTCTGTTCACTGAGATCGAAACACGTTGGTACGTATATATAATATATATATATATAGTTGATTTTTAGGCAATGAGAGGGTTAATGAGAGGTATAATACTGTCCATAAGCTTGAGATCATTTACTTTGTGATCGTAGATATTCGAAATAAAAGAAAACGAGAACAGCTATATTTATTATCCATTACTGATGATTATTTGTATAATATTTGTTACGTATGTATGTTAAATAGTAACTTTAATTGTTGAGCAACAAGAGCTGAAATATTCAGACATCTCAGTTTTCCTTTCTTTTTTTTTTTTTTTTTATTACTTTAAAATGCCTCTTTTAAAACGGTGAACAATTTCTTTCACACCATTTCTTTCCCATTCATATTCAATTCTTCACTCCTTATAATTTATCGAACGCAATTTTACAAAAACATCTCGGAGAAATGTCTAAATCTCTGAGGAAAAGAAAAAGAAGACAAATCGGTGCTACAGAAAAGTGTGGTTAAAGGATCACTAATTGTAATTTGTAGAATCTATTCTAGTGGAAAGTAGGACAGAACGACGAATAAAAGAAAAAAAGGTAAATACGATATAATTGCATAAATAAAACATATTCTTGTAAAGATCATCAATGTGATTCACTTTTTCTATACATAAAAGTATTCTCAAACTTATGATCAGTAACATATTCGTGTTCTTTCTAAAACGTCTCCTACAAATTCGGTTTTTCTTTCTTTTCTACAAAAATTTCGCACGTTTAAAATCTTAAAAATTTCCTGTAAATTCGATAAGTAAAGTGTACCAGAAGTTGGTGGATCTGAAGGCTCGTCGGTATAAAACATTGCCGGGAATACACGCGGAAAGTGACGTTCTCGTCGCATCGAGTGCGAGCTGCAATATTAGGCACTTAACATTGTCACCGGAGATACATTTGTTATGTGCAATTTCAAATTGGCGCGATGAATTGTGTGCGACGTTTAAGAAATTCCTAGTAAAAAAGTCACTTGAATCCCACGTTAATCTAGAGTGTGTTTATGTTTACTGAAGAACAATTTTTGCAATATACGTAAGACCGAAGAATTAGTAATTTGTACGTTAATACGAATCTTCACATTGAAACTAAACATACTTAGCGTTACATACGCTATTATCCAAAAGTACGAGGTCACCCGTTAGATTTGTACTTATAAAATGACCATCGAATGAAGATGTTCCTTGAATCGAAGAATTCCTTTCGAATATGTAAGGCAATTGACAAAAGAGAAGAAAATGTTCATTAACCCCTTAACCTATGACAACGTGTCAGACTCGTGGCAGAGATTCTGGCCAAGATGTGAGAAAAATTAATTATAATCCTAGCTTTCGTTTTAATTTGTAAAACTAAGGATTCCTAACTGTAATTAACCTGTAACGGATAAGCTTTTGTTACTTGATACAGTACTGAAACGTTAAATGGCCGACGCTTCTATGCACAGTCGGGAAAGAAATCATAGGTTAAGGGGCTAAGAGAGAAATTAGCTACGCACAAATGTGAATTGACCGTTTTCAAATTTTTCGACAACAACGGGTGCGTGTAACAAGTAATTGAATTTGTATTGAAAGTGATTGAAAAGAAGAAATATTAATTTTCAAACTCGCTAGATTAATCTAGGGCTAAATTCTCTGTACCATATACATATACTTTCACTTCTTGCGTACCAAAGATAAAAAGCATTGAAATATTTTTTAGAATATTCCCGTGACGAATTACAAATTCACTGTGTCACTGTTTCCGTTTGTGAAAGGAGAAAACATTTGTTTGGTTCAACCATCTCTATATACGCTATCGAAAAACTCTGTAAATTGCGCCAAAAATTTCCTCCTCCCCTTGTCGAATTACAGATAACAAGAGATATTTCGGCTACAATTATTAAATACCTAGTATCGAATACGTACGTTCGAGATCAATTATTTTACACGTTCAATTACGAAAAAACGTCAGAGAGCTCGAAATCGTTGAACGAAATCGTAAACGAAGGTACCGTCGGCATCGAGAAATTCATTTACTACGTTCTCACCCCTCTTTTTTTCAACGTGAGACAAAAATTCAGAAGCAAAATCGCGCAGGACTGATCGTCGACGTTGAATTTTCACGGTCGATCCAACCCCTGACGAAAAGCCACCTTTTTCGACTCTCCCATCGTTCACGAATCTCCATGCGGCGTTTAAAAATTTCGAACTACAAATATTGAATTAGAAAAATCGTACGTTAGAAATTTGAACCAGACTTGAAGTATATACATGTATACATGTCCTTCAAAGGGAATAGAAATCAACGAGAAAAATTTCAAATCTGAATACGATATTGTAGATTTCTTCTTTTTCTTCGTCTCTTTTCCGATTGGTTTCGATGATTTTTATCCCCTTTCAGGACGATTAAAGCAACAGTCTTTCTATAGACATGCGCAGAGTCCGGCGTTTCCACTGTTAAAAATTTACTAAATCCATTCTCTCTCTCTCTCTCTCTCTCTCTCTATTTCTAACACGTCAAGTGTCTCACCTAACTATCGAATACGGATTATTACTTGTTACGCCTACGATCGTTGGCACTAAATGCCCTGTGTAAATTCGACAGAATTTAATCGATCATTGAACGCGGTCTACGGTGTGGACACGTAGCAATTAAATTTCCAAGCATACACGCACGCACACTCTTTTCTTCTTTCCTCACGTTCTTTTTTTTTTTGTATTTTTTTCTCTTTTTTTCTGTATTTCGTAGGATGTGGTTCAAGAGAATCGAGAACTCTGACTTGTTTCGCACATCGACAAGAATACTGTTTCAATGAAAGTAGGAAATTTCGAGGTTGAAATTCTGAAAATTAGAAAATTTCGTAACTGAAATTTTGGAAAATAGACAATGTTTAAATTAGAAAATGTCGAAATTGAAATTTTGAAAATTGAAAAAACTTCGAAACTGAAATTTTCAACCATTGAGCAACTTTCCATTGGACGCAATTAATTTCCATAACTACAAATAATTTTCATCGCTTTAATGCAAAAATAAATACTCAAATAAAAGTAACGGACGACGTAACGATGTTAAATATGTAAAACTTACTTGCTGAAAAATGTGAAAAAATTATTTTACAAACAGCTGAACCGTAGTGTGTACATTACAGTATGATTAATAAATAGTTTGCACTATACCTTTTCCTTTCCAACGTTTCTTTTCTGGACTATTCCCGTGTTTCTACTTCGATCAATCTCCAGAAAATTAATTTTTAGGTCAAGAAGTTTCCAAACCGCTGTACCATTACGAGTTTATTTTTTTTTTCGTTTTTCTCCTTACGTGAACATTTGACAAAAAGGAAACATGTTGTAACAGAAATGTCGAGTTTACGAAAAAAATAAATAAAACTGAGAGAACATGCGAAGAGTTTGCCCCCTCGATTACAAAATAAACCTTAAGAGCGCTAAAATTAAGGATTACGATCTAATTATCGAGAAAAGGGGAGGAAAGAAAGGAAGAGAAAAGAGAGAAAAAAAAAGGAAGGAAAACGGAACGAAAAGTCTATCTTACGACAGTATTCTCTCCGCTGTGCGATTTCTCTTTTCAAACGTTCGTCTACGGGACATTTCGACACTTTGACCGGCCGAAGAAGTTACATCGATCGAAATTCTACAAAAAGTCGCATAATCTTGGCGCGCAAAAGAAGAAAAAAAAAAAAAGGAATACGGTTGCAAACGAATCTTTCGCTATAAGCACTTTTCTTTTCTCTATCGACGTAATTCGCAATTGTCTTTTAGAAAAAGTGTCCCTAAATCGTGATAAATTAAAATTTCGTCGCTCGAACAATGATCTATAATTTGTCTGCGAGGTTGATTCGAATCGTTGCTTGGACGACTGAAAGATAAATCAGACGACGATATCGAAGAAGAAAAAGAAAAGAAATTCGAGAAAATTGCAATTTTTCGACGCGTCGAAATGAAATTGTACAAAAAACAAAAATATATACATATGTATATATATATATGTACTGATAAGTCCAAGTGTAAGTAGCGATTATTGGAACGATTTCACGCGTTCTCGACATTCTCATTACTTGTTCTCCTCCCTAGCTTTCCCACGTAATACACACGTACACATTCTGTGTCGGTTTCTTCCCTTTCATCACGCGAATCGATTACAAACGAGTACATTCAACTCAATGGCAGTCTGGTTTTTACTTGACGTAGGCGGCATTTACGGTGTGCTATGACATTCGCCATTTTCCCTCTCGCTTCTTCCCTTTCATCTCTTTCCTCTATTTTCACCTATCACTCTATTCTTCTATATACTTTGCCCTTGTGCAACAATTCAGACGCAGCTCAAACTCGAGGAACTTTCTTTCTTTCATTGTTTTCTCCTTTTTCACTTATTTCATATTACAACTAAATATCTTTCTGTTTCTCCGTAAAGCCTCGATGATATGCTCGAGGGCCTCTTAAGGATCACACCTGTGGATCCTCGAAGTTTTTCTTTCTTTCTTGAACACTTTTCTGTGAAGACACTCTACGTTCGACGATTTTTCCGTTCGAATTTTGTCGTTCGTGGAATGGTGGCAGTAAAACCTCGATTAACTGTTCAATCGAAATACCGACGAAATTGGTTCTACACGTTTCACATGCTGATAGAGAATTTTCGTTGATTAATCGTCAATTACTCTTTTTCTAATCGAAGCTTTTCTTTATCTTTGGTGGAAAAAAAGAATGTTGCATTATAAATTACATTTTCCGCGTAACTGATTAAAGAGAAATAATCTTCCAGCGATCTTAGCCTGATAATCAATCGGTTGTTAGTTATCGAAGCTACTTCATTTGTAGGATGTTACGTAAAAAAGAAAAAAACATGAAACTTAAAATGAACTGGTGGTTCTCGGTAATTTCTTTTATTCTGAATAGTATGCTGTTTTGTTGGGAATAATAGTAAGACTGAAATTTAATATAGTAGTCGTAATAACGATAATAACGACGTCGGTGTGTCTTGTCGCAACGAAACGCTTAATTAAAAAAATACAGAATCGGGAGACAAAATAGATAGCGCACACCTGCAAGAACAACGTACAAATTGCAAACGACGAAGCCAATTTTTCAGCGGTTCGAAACAATCGTGAAGTGTTTTCTTCATTTCTCCTTCGTTCATTATGTCCAATTGTAAAAAAACGTTCTTTCTCTTACACTCAGACTTGATATTTCGTTTCTTGCAAGGATGCAACTCGTCCGGGTTGTCGGAACGTAACAAAAAAGGATTACAAAACTGTGATTGACAAACGAACGTAAAAAAATAAGTAGCGACTTCTTTTTTCTGAGCGAATAAAATAAATTAATTACGCAGTATAATTAAACTCGACTCTTAACGACTAAAAAATATCGTCCCCTCCTCGTGTGGGTTTCGGAAGCAAAAAAAAAAAAAAAAAAAAAAAAAAAAAAAAAAAAAAGAAACACAAAACCGTCAATCCGTCAGATCGTCGATTTAATCCGGACAATCGAGGTTTCACCGCAATATAAATTCGAATCCGTTTTTCTTTGTTCCACGTACGGTATCATCCGTTCTTCTCCGGTTTTACAGTCGTGAAATAATAGTAACGAGACAACGGAAAAAAAAAAAAAAAGAATCATTCTTCCTACCGATAATACTGTTACAATGTCCCCTTCGCGAAACCTTGCAATCTTTCATTCATCCTCCCTGCGTCTATCTGAACGATTAATTCGACGGTGCTTCGAACTAATTACATCGTCTCGATCAGCCTTCTCAAGGTCGCCAGGATTGTTCCATACTTTTCCCTTTTCTGTTTCTCTCCTCTCTTTCGCTTAACGAGGGAAATAGAAGTCCTGAAGAAGGTCGCGAGGTTACCGACACGACTCGATCGTTGATTTTAACGGTAGGTTTTTGCTCGATAAATGCTAGTTAACGGCTGATTGAATCTCTGGAAAACGATTTCCTTGTAACGCATGACGAAGGTTTCTTTGGCGAACAGAGCTGGCCAGAGAATTTGTTCGCAATCGAGACACGTTGTGAGAATATTTCTCTCTTCTTCAATAATTTATTTGTTTCTTTCTTGTTGAATTTGCAATAAAGATACTTTGTGGATAAGTGAGGCGTTTAAAACAGTGTACCGAACAGTATTTCTGTTACTTTCCACTTGTTACTTGATCGCTTTAATCCTTAACGTTGATTTCTTTTTAACGTCGTTGCTACGTGAATTGTTTCAGCCTCGTTCTTAAACTCGATCTCTGAACGTTCGAAAATAACAAAGATACGTACGTTCTTTCAAACGTCTCACCGTGTACCTTTACGCTAAATTGCATTTAACTAACTCGATTTAAGAAAGAGAAAAACATTCGACAGAACTGGATTGGCCAGAATCGAATCACCCCGTCCAACTCTGTTCAAGTATCCGGATTTAACTCGAAGCGACTCTAACTTCGTGAGAAGAGGAAAAATAACTGTATCTTGTATCCTGTTGCCTTAGAAGTTTTAGCGAATGTATCCTGATCGCTCTACAAATTGCAAGTATATGCAGCTAAACACACACACACACGCACACACATAGACAGAAGGAAAGAAAACAAGCAAATCGTCGTTTTCCTTCTCTCGCGTTTAACGAACACTGATATTTCCTCTCACGTCCCTCTCGTAACTCAGTTCTGTTCGCGAAAATAAGAATTTCCGGAATCTGATCTCCGATACTGATTATCCTTCGTTCCAATATCTACTTAATTTCTACTTAAACCATTCTCATCCCCTGTTTCTCTTCATTCTTTCACTGGTTTCTCACCGCACTCGCATTTCACACACACACGTACACATATAGACGCAACACATTCTGACAGCATTTAATCATCCTACGACTTACGCTACGCACAACGCTTTATCTTTTTCTTCGTTTCCTTTGGCGACCCGTGGCGACCGAAAACGTGATAGAAAAATAATTACGTTAGTCGATCGATCGATTGCTTCGCCTACGCGGAGGCACTCGTGTGGCCACTCTCTCTCTCTCTCTCTCGTGCTTTTATTATTTTTCTTTTTTTTTTTTTTTGTTTCAGTCTCATCGTCATTATCCTCTCTCATCATCGTCGTCGTGATCGCGTCACAGCGGCTCGAGAGACGAGAAAATTCGGGAAAACGGCGAACAATCGATTGAAAACGTTCTTCCTCGTGACACAAAAGTTCAAACTTCTCGACGTTCGTTCGGCTTGGAAATTTCGATCACGACGAAAAACAAGGAAACGAAGGGCGCAACACACACTTGTTTCCGTTTTCTCCGGAAGGCAGTAAGTCGTTCGTTTTGTAATCGTTAGCGGGCAATCGAGAGGCGTAGCATTCTTAGTCGCTGTTTGCCGTGAATAGTAGAAATTAGCCTTAACAAGTACACCTCTTATCTTCTAATTAATTCACAGTTACTCGTCGCTATCCGCACAGCCACGCTCGCCTAAACGTTTCAAAAGGATTCCTCCCTTTTTTCCCTTCGCCAAATTCTTCGTTCTCCATCGTCGTCATCTTCTTCTTCCTCTGACTCGTCCTTTCGCTCTTTTCACCTTCCGCTTCTTCGTTTCGGCAAATAGACGTGATATTCTGCGCAGGAACCGTTTCAATTCCTTCCTCCCTTAACGCAAAATGTACCATTCTTTTGCGTATACACTTCTGTGTACATGTATATAGTCGATGATAAAAAATGAAAATTGCTGCGATCGAGTCGCGGTGACAAGGGTCCTTTGCTTCGTTTCTCTTCTTTCATATCGGAAGAAACGTCGAATTCTGAAGTGGCGGTTCGATTATAGCGTCCCTCCTTTGCCCTTCCAGTTTTCTTTCCATTTCTTTTGCGCCTGTACACATGTTTGCTTCGACAGTTTCTTCTTCTTCTTCGAATATTCGTTGGTACGAGAATGACACCCGGTATATAGAACCAATCCGTCACAGTGTTTCCTTTTTTCACAGTTGCTATTCTTTTCGTTCATGGTTTAAGTAGAATGTACTCTTTGTAAAAGACTTCGAAAGGATTTCTTCTTTATCTTTGACGCCGTTGATAACGATCGCAGAGGACGATTTGACGACGCTGACGTGTATTTCAGAGACAGAATAATATGTACAATTGAAATGAAACGATTTAGAACGACGCCGGATATTTGATTTTTATTTTCTTCTTAAAAAATTCGCGAATTCCTATTGCTACGTGTACATCAGCGAGAAGTAATAAGTGTTGCATAATTTTAAGTAGATTTTCAGTAGGTGAATTGACAACCAATGTTAACAATTATTATACACGACGAGCCATGTAAAACAGTCAATCTAATTATCTTCTCTAGCAACGATGGTACGAGAAAATTTTTTATATATAATTCAAATGGTTTCAAAGAGTGAATAAGATAGAAGAAAAATTTTTCACGGAAGAAATGGCGAAAGATGAAAGGAAATTTCACGTCCGATTTAAAATTTTAGAGTCTAAGGTCGTTTTAATTTAATACGCTAGAAAAAAAAATATATATATACATTCATGTAAAAGAAAACAGGCGATCGTGAAGAAAACAAAAGAAAATTTTTCTTTCATCTTGCTCACGCTTTGAAACCATTTAAATTACGTGTAAAAATTTTCTCGTACCGCCATAACTAAAGAAGATATTTAGATGGCCTGTTTTACGTGGCCCATCCTGCGTATTGATAATTTTTGTGAAATTTGAAAACGACATTGCGATATTCCTTCGATAAAATTTATTTCTCGATTCCATAATTCCAAGTATTCTTCAATCGCTCACCTGTAACACGCTACGTATCGCAAGGTGCATTACTTTAACCATTCACCTCTCGAGAATGTCTAAATCATGTACGTTCGACACGTAGCAATAAAAACTCGCACGCCGCCGTCCTGCAAAGGTAAGCAGTTCCCTCACAATCGATAAAAAGAAAGACACGAAAGAGAGGAAAAACGAATTCAAGATGTCTGAACGACGACAAGAGGCTGACGCGCCCGTTTTCTTCTTCCTCTCTAAACGACACGCGACACCATTTTTTACTCTCACGTTACCCTCGTATTTTATTTCGATCGGCGGATACTCACTTTGTACAAACAAGAGAAACTACCCGCTCGAATAAATATAAAGAAGAATTCACGAATTTATTACAATCTTTGATGATAATCATTACGAGTAAAACGTTCACGAGGTAAAACAGAAGAGCATTCTTTTCTGTCTCGTATCTAACGCCATCGTTATTTCTCTGTACTTAAATAATTCCAACGCAAATTCTTCGCATATTTTTCACACATTCTCTTCCCCTCTGTTACTTTTCCTCTCTCATTTTGTTCGCGGATTCGGTTCTTCTTGAAGCATGTTTCCCGACACCCGGACAGAATACACGTCAACGCGTTCACTTCGTGTTTAAGTATGAATCGACTTACAAGGAAGAAACGTGCGAAAGGTCCGCTCGCGCATCGAAATACGAAGTTACAGTTTGCTGTACATAATTCTTAGCGCCTCTGAGAACTTCGTCTCGGCGGTTTCGAGTCGCGAAAGAAAGGAACAGAACGCGAGTGTGCGTTTGTTTTGTCGACGATGTAACAAAGAATGAAAATTTTCCTTCCTCTACATCTCTTCTCTCTTTCGTCTGAGGATACTCGAATGAAGATGGCTCGAGAGAAAACGAGATTTGATCGAGTTGCACGAAGCGTTAGGAAGGTTAAAGCTCTTTTTTCCCCTAAATGCTCGTAAAATAAGCTGTGTAAATGCGTATTCGTGGCATATGTGTGTTGTATGTATGTTAATTTTCTTCTCTCTCTCTGTTTTTTTTTTTTTTTTTTTTTTTTTTTTTTTTTTTTTTTGCCCTTATATTTAGACGCAATGTATGCGCGCAACATTTCTCGTATACATTGTACGCGCTTGCCCACAAGTGTCTATGGAAGCGCTCGAATATTGAAACGTTCAACGCGTTCCTTGCTGCGAGTATTTAGTATCCTTTTCGGCAAAATACGAATTTTCTTCACGATTCATTTTTATCGAAACTGTGTTTCTTTCAGCATTATCTTCGCTGCAATTCGTTCACTACAGTATTTTGCTACATGCGTTCATTCGTTAGAAGAAAATTTTATCTTGCCAGATTCGAATTCGTCGCTCTTGGTAACTGACACAAGAATTGATCAGGTAGAAATTGATCATTGAAAGTTAAACTTCGTTTAAAAAGGTACACTAAATACCGTTTGAAAGATCAAGTGACAAGTTAATTTATTAAAGCATGAAAAAGAAAGCTGTTCACATGGTATTTCATTCTATCTTGTACTTATAATATATTAATCGTTACTTCGTTACCACGCGTCCCCCGCGCATGTTCATTCACGTAGCAAGGAACACGTTAATAAACATCCCAATGAAACAAAACAAATATTGTCGCGTACGCGTGATCACGCATTCGGAGCCGAAAGAGGGGAGATCGATCGCGCGCATACACACACGACTCAAATCGAATAAAAACGATACAACTGGTTTGATTCGCGAAAGAAAGATCGTGAGATTCGCATGGAAAAATCGTCGGACTACCATTTTCTTCAAACTTTACAGAGAACAAGAAAATGCAAGAGAAAGAAAAAGGGAAAGAAACGTGAAAAGAAAATCTCGAGTCTCGACTTTTTAGGCCCTCGTGCGTCCTCGCGCGAACATCGACATCGAGATGCTTGTTTTCTTTTTTTGTACATCGCCCTTAAAGGGCGCTCTTTTCTCGAAAGTACGATATATCAAAGTTCCGTATTTTACACTTTCACCAGCGGAATTTCTCTCGGTTTGCTTATTTTCGTAGAAAATGGCGAAAGTGGCTCTATTCGTACCTGTCGCGAACGGAGCGGAAAAACGTGAAAATAGTGGCGTCTAAAATCGTAGAAAAACGATGGAAAACGTGGTAGAAAAAGTTCTTGCTTCGAGAACGCAACTGTGTATCGCGTCAGGTACGACAAAGAGTTATCTTTATTCGAATTTTTTCTTCTTCTTTCTTCGTCATCATCTTCTTCTTTCTCTTCGCTGCAAGCTTATCATTATCATCCCTTCAACGTGGTTACGTTCCTTAGGTAATTCACGTGTATAACGTATGCAACATCGCTATAATAGTATATACACACAGTACAATTACGGATTAGCGTTCACATTTATCATACCGATAGACAATATTAATAACTTGGTTGTATTTCATCATGTACTCGCTGCTCTAACAATTCCTATGTACTCTCTAACTGCTAAACGTTAACTAAAGTTTTCTGCTTAACCATACACGCCTTGTGTTCTTCTATCTCCATTTTACCATTGTTCTATTTTTACGTTTGCGCCCGCTTGCTTGCTTGCTTCGCTTGCTTCCTGAACGCGTACATTCTTAAAACACAAGTACCTCTAAAAATGAAATCCCTCTCGACGATAGGCATACTATTGTAAGTATGCGTCGCTCATACGAAACTCAACTCACTCTCGCGACCCTTTCTCGCGCGGGGAAATTAACCGTGTGTCGCTTACGACGATTAATCTAGTCGCGTATCGAATAGCGATCGAAAGGATCCACGGTTTTCCATAAAAAGAAGAAAAGAAAATGAGAAAGAAAGAAACGAAGGAGCGCGTGCGTCGCTCGATACGATTGGTCTGTTACGTTGGATTGTGTATAATATATTCTTCGGTGATCAGTCCGTTCTTAATTGATCGTCATCGTGTAACACTTGGAACGAAAAGTGGGGAAAGGTGAAGAAAAATAACAATACGGAGAAAAGAAAGGAAGAAGATGCAACGCAGGATGTGTAACGTGTTCGAACACAAAGAGAGAAAGAAATACGCGTAAGCGGAAACGAACGTGTGGTTACAATGTGTCCCGTTTCTAAGTTCATCTCGTTTTGGCTGATCGGTGAAATCGCGCGTACCGTCCATTTCTCGAATCGATCGTTCCTCCCCTCTTTGAAAAAGGCACGAAAAAATCTTCGACTCGCTCACTCCGTTTCTCGTGTCTTCTCTTAAAACCTAAAAAACACGCTGCTGCTCTCTGTTTTCGACACGTCTTCAACGTCACGTTATAGAAAAATGGTTACGAGGGAAAATTGTGTGTTTGCGAGGATCACCGAAACAGGTGACAGTGATTGCTCCCCAGTGTTTTCAGCCTTTTGCGTTTCTTGTTATTTTTCTTGCTTCTTCTTTTCTTCTTCTTTTTTTTTTTCGTTTTTTAATATACAGTTCCTCAATTTTTGTCACGCTCGCGCGATTCCATTAGAATATACATACATGGAGGTGAGAAAAAGAGGAACACACGGGATATTAAAAAAGTGTACACGCGGTAGAAAAAGTATGTGTTCGTGAGTCGACGAAGCGTCTTGAAGCATGCCGGGCACAATCGTCGCGAGAGGTAGGGGATGAACGATCCATCGAGCCGCTTATCTTTTGGTCTACGACACCGGATCCAACCGATCAGCCGTCATTCTTCTCTTTGTTTTTCTTTTTTTTTTGTCACGCTGACACTACTATATTATCTACGAAGGAACAAAAGTCTGGTTACTCGGTATTTGGCACAGATTAAACGGAATTTTCGGCCCGCGTGTGCTCTCTCGTCTAAACGCGGTGCAACGAGAACGCTCTTTCTCCAAGTGAATAACAACGTTTTCTTACATTTTGTTTTTTTTTTTCTCTCTTCTACTTCGTTAGTCATTCTCTTTCTGTCTAGAAGTGTCACTCAAAGTGGTTCGCGGAAACAACGACTCTCGCGTCAGGGTTTCATCGTGACAGTCATATATATCGCCTGGATGCATATCTTAATATGTGTGTCAAATTATTAAGCATTACGGCATTTGTGTGTATAATATACATACATACATACATACGCATACACACACACGCGCACACATACACACATACGATATGTTATGTATAGTTGACGTATATGTGTATAGATCGTGTACTGTTCATCGAATCGTCCCTCGTTCAATCTCTTTGTCCCAGCGAACAACATTCGAACAACTGTGGTAAGCCCAGTGTGAACGTCGGAAACGAAAAGAAAAGGGGAAAAACAGTCTAAACGAAAGAGGTCAAGAGGTGAGAACCTTCCCCTTGGGTCGTCAGAAAAAGTGTCTTATTACGTGTATATTTATATCATAAAGAGATGCTTCTTCTTTTTTTCCTTTTTTCTTTGAATTCTCATGTAACAATGTAAAAAAGAGAACGTAAATAAGTATATATATATACACATATACTATAGCAAGTATACTGCATATATACATATATATATATATATATTTACACGTATACACATATACATATACATATATGTATATACACTTTCCTTTTTTTTTCTTTATCGCGGGAGAGGAGGGGACGGGGGACTTTCCGTTTTAACTATTATAACGTCTCAATGTATATACGTATATATATCATGTGTACATATGTATACATTTTCGGTACGATACAGCATACGCAATCTTACGATCTAGGAATAATAATTATTACTGTGGTAGCAAGTCGCCTTAAGTCTAAGAGACAAAAGAAAGAAAAAAGGAAAAGAAATGAAAAAATCCTGCCCCGTACAGCACACGAGGAGAGAAACGGCCACTTTGCTGTCTCGATTCGCGAAGGGATGAAAGGACGAACGGGGGGTTGGTTGGTGAGTTAGAGGAGCGGGAGAGACTGACGGATTCGACCCGGTAGAGTTGGAGAGGTGAGTGACACAGCAGGAGAGAGGGAGAACCTTTCGAGATTCGAGGGGAGGATCGGCTGTGGTGAAGAACAGGATTGCATGTTGACGAACGTGTTCTCGTTCGGAATAAAAAAGAAAAACAAAAAAGAAAGGAAACTAGACTCGAACGCGAACCGAGAGAGAGGGAAAATATATCGGTGATATTTACAAGAGCTAGTAAAAAAGGGTAGATGGGTGGTATAGTATTAAGTGATGGCGATGGAGATGGTGATACAGGTGAGGGACATCAGGGGGGTTCAAGGGAAACATTTCGACGACTCGGTGGCGAGGATCCTTTCGTCGAGCTTCGACTTTTCGGCCCTACCTTCGTTTCGAGTTTCAACCAACCCCAAACCCCCCTCTGCTACATAAGGGGTGTGTGACTGGATCGATCTCGTTCGATCTGTCTCTCGGTGCGATTTAACCTGTGATTAAATCGCAACTAACTGGAACCTCTATCGGCCAAACAAACGTTAATTTTTATTCGATCTAATTTTCCTCTCTCTCTCTCTCTCTCTCTCTCTCTCACTCTCTTTCTCTCTGTCTTCTCTCTCTCACGAGCGAGCGAGCGTGCGAACGAACGAACGAACGAACGGGGAACAAACAACAGTTTTGGCGCAGATCTCGGTGGATGTTGCGACAGATCGGTGTACGGTCGAAACGAAGGCGGACAATGGGCAGTAGGAACATACGAAAACGCCGACCGAGCAACACCGATACACATGGTCGGTCGGCGGTTACAACACCGAACGCAAGGAGGCCTTCCCGAGCGTCTTCGAGGAAACGGAGCCTCCGGCTCGAGCGTCCAGGGTGAACGTAAACTGTGTCGCGGAAAAGATCTTTTTCTCTTCGCAATCATCTTCATTTCGATGACAACGACGACGATAGTCCTCGTCGTCGTCGTCAGCATCATCTCTTTCAATATTCTTCTTCAGCTTAATTCTTCGTTAATTCTCGTCTCTCTGCTACTAGTTTAAACGTACGCGCTTTTTGTGTACACACATTTCGAAGGAGTTCCTCTTGATGTCTCGATGCGTCGCGGGTATTGGATTGTTCGTTAGTCTCGAGCGGAGGCGAGCTCGCCGTGGCGAACGTGCGCGTTCAGTTTGCTGATCGCGACACGCCTTTCGATCACGAAGGCTTCACAACGATCACGCCGGGCCGCTGCTGGGTCTGCTGCTGTCTGTGAAACTGAAGGAACTCGGCATGCAGTAGCCGTTGCTTCGCTGTCGCCGATGCTGTGCCGCTCGACGTCGTCGACGATTTGCCCGACGTGTTGTTCGCCGTTTGTTTGTTAGTCAACGCCAGCGGCATGTCCTGCGCTGGCTCGTCGCTGAACAGATGGTCCCCTTCGAGGTGACGTATCGCTTCAACGATCGTTTCCAGATTCTGTCGGGAGGTGTTCGCCAGATAGAGCCTCGCCTGCGGGGAACCGTCGTCCAGGGTGTTCGACGGTGATGGCAACCTGTAATTAACACGATTTTTTCTTTCTATTAGTACAATCTACATTTGTTTGTCGTACGTAGTAATTATTACACGAGTCGTTTCAAAATTTCGTCGAATGGTGGTACTGAGCAAGTTGTCGTCCCAGATAGCACACGACGTCTTATTTTCGTGAGCAGTGAACTCATTAGCGAGCTCCAGAGTGGAAACGAGCTTGCTTCTATTCGCGAGTAGGCTGTGAACAGCTTGCGACCTGTTCGCGAACGGTTCGGGCCAATGTGGTGGACTCGGCATTAGAGACGTCCATTTTACGCCCATTTTTCATCTGAACGTCTTACTGAATCGGGAATCGGGAAAATTACGTCTTTAAGAATCTGTCATAAAGGACTGCGTCAGGTGGTCTGCACATGGATAAAAGACTCACATGGAAAGACCACATAAAAAAGAAAAGAAAGCAACTTAACCACAAAATGAGTACTATGCACTGGATCCTGGGACGAAAATCGAAACTTACACTAAACAATAAACTACTTCTGTATAAGGTCGCCATTATTCCAATTTGCACATATGGGATACAACTCTGGGGATGTGCCAAGAAAAGTAACATAGATATCATCCAAAGGTTCCAGAACAAAGCACTAAGAACTATTGCTGCTATATGCAGATTCTCTACATAAAGATTTGGGCATGCTTAATATCAAGCAACAAATAGGAAAATTCGCTACAGCACACAAGAAACGAATATTAAATCACCCCAACGAATCCGTCAAGGTTCTAGACCATACGCCGCAACACAGAGGACTGAAAAGGAACAAGCCAACCGATTTGCAGAAGTAAAGAAAGAAACATTATATATAAGGTTAGCTACGGAGCGTTTACCGCATGCAAGCCATTTAATCCATCAAATTTGCTGGTTAGCTCAATGAAGCTAGTTGTAGATGTAATTTAGTGAAATAAAAAAAGAAAAAAGAATCTGTCATGGATTATAAGTACGGTGAATCGTATTTTCCGGAAGAAAATAAAGGACGAACGTGAAAACTTTAGGGTTTTGTTCCAACATGTTTTCAAACCAGTTTGTAACAGTTAGCAGTTTGCGTATTATGAAATTTTCTTACGTAGATACCGAAATGAGATGCTCTGTTTCTTTGTAGTTTGAAATTGGCTCGATCTTGTTGAAACAAACCTTTGGTTTAAACCCGAAATAAGTTCGGAATAATAAAGACTGAAAGCGGATCTAATATGAATAATTTTAAAGAAACAAATTAAAAAATGTAATTAACAAAAAAATAAATTATATATTAATATAGACATATTCCTTTAAGTGTAGTAATGAAATTATGCACGTATCAACAAAAAGAGTATTTCTCAAATGAATGGATTTTTTTGAAGTACATATGTACATGATTGTTTTTCAGAAAATCATAAAACTGTAAACAATTCATCTAATAGTTGCAATTTGTGTAAATGCAAGCTTCCAGAGTTTCAACTTTAAGTTTGTAGAAAAGTATCATGCGTTTGTAGTTTGTTTCCGTGAAAATTCTCACGTTAGTACGATATTAGACATTGAAACGCTAAGTAGAAAAGAATTTCCGGTAATACTGTAAAAATAAAGGACAAAATTGAGTTCTGGAAGGATAAATAAATTTGAAGGGAAGCTACTTCAATCGAGGGACTGTCTTTTACGATAAAGGCACATGGTCATCATAATATAAAGATATTTTAACAGAAACATTGTATATCTTTTCAACAGTTATAAACAGACACAATACGGTAGACGATATTTAGAACGCATGCTATGCAATAACAAAAAAATAAGATTAATTTTAATTAGATAATTAAAAGAAAATTGTACCAAATATGGCCTTATTTTGAAAACCATTTACTTCCTTCCAGGAAAAACGTATATTAATACAAACTAAGAAATATTAAACCTAATCTCTACCCATAAATATCTTAATGACGTCTTTCAAAGAGCTACGTTTGACCTAACCGAGACTTGACGAAGACGTTTTAAAGACGCGATGATTTGTAACATTGGACGTCGTTTAGATGTCTCTTTGACGTCTAGGCTTTCACTGGACGTTTCTAAGACGTCCCAAATGTCTTAGACAGACGTCTTGAAGACGTTCGAAAGACATCTGTGTGTTATCTGGAGTTCGTTTCTGCTAGAACTGAAATTGATGTGCACACAGTGCATCCTGAGTTTTTATTGGATCAGTGTAACACTTTGTTTGCTCATTGCTACAATGTACATACAAATGTGATGCGATTTAAGAACGTTCACCAGGGTGAAAAAAAATTGCTCCTCGTGTAGCTACTTGGATTTATACAAGGTGTTCGTGGTATATTGGACCAGCGTTCTTCTCACATTACGGTAATCTTCGTTCCTCGAAAAACATTGCAAGAATAAAAATTTGACGTACGTTATCACGTTTAACCCTTTCGCGACTAGCGCCGGTTATATCCGGCATACACTAAATGCTTCACACTGGCTGGCGCCGGTTATATCCGGCACCCCCTAAGCGCGTCGCATTGGCTCGCGCCTCAACAACTCGAAGTGAAGATTTATTTTAAAATACAGAACAAGGCCTCAGCAACGTTCCCTTTATCCGATACACCCTTAAGTCCTCCGCTGTTCCAACGAAATTCTCTAAGATTTGAAAAAACGCGAGACACTCTTAATGCGTATGGTGTGCACTAATGGCACGACGACCCGTCCGTTAGTGGCGTACTGATGGCTAGTTCCGCCGTTGCGAAAGGGTTAACTATGGAAAACATTAACCCTTTCGCGATTAGCGCCGGTTATATCCGGCATCCACTAAATGCTTCACACTGGCT
>NW_017100131.1:714438-720004 GCF_001263275.1 Habropoda laboriosa | reverse complement strand
AACTCAAAGTGAAGATTTATTTTAAAATACAGAACAAGGCCTCAGCAACGTTCCCTTTATCCGATACACCCTTAAGACCACCGCTGTTCCAACGAAATTCTCTAAGATTTGAAAAAACGCAAGACACTCTTAATGCGTATGGTGTGCACTAATGGCACGACGACCCGTCCGTTAGTGGCGTACTGATGGCTAGTTCCGCCGTCGCGAAAGGGTTAGAATTGCTTCCTCTTTTACTTTTTCCATATACTTACCATTTGCGAGAAAAACGCTGGTTCAATATACCGCGAACACCCTGCATATACACTCTCGTTGATAAATATTAGGGCACTTACTGAATGTGAAGCAAATCTAAATTGTTAAGAGCCAAAAAAATTACCGAGCTTGAAATCTCATAATGTAACGAGTGCAAAAGTTTATATACCGGGTGGACCAATAGGAATTACCATCTTAAGTACCTCTGGAAGCATGAAATTTAAAATGAAAATTGTTCGGTATGAAAGGGTCCATGTGTGGATACGATTGTTTTGTAGGTAGAGTCGCTGAGGAAATGTGAATGTTATTCCTACTTTTTTAACGATATGTCATAGTGTTTTATTTATTCGTTAGTAGTAGCCCCTAAAACGAACATAAAGACTTATAACACAAGGTCAGTCAAGGTCACAGAAGCACACGTGCCTCAATAAATTCTGGCGTCGTTAAAAGAACAATTGAATCAACAGTAGCAATGTAATCAACCTTCTGTGACCTTGACTTGACGGTGTGTTATAGGTCTTTGTATTCCTTTTAAAGGCTGTTATTAGCAAACGAACAGTTAAAAGAACTGGGATGACCCTCGCACCACTTTAGCGACTCCACCCATAAAAAAAATCGTTATTACCATACGACAGTCCTTTTTACAGTGAACAAATTTCATTGGAAAAATTTTTCTCTTACTTTCATAATTCCAGAGATAGTCGAAGTGGTAATTCTTATTGATCCATCTTGTATAACAAGTAACAGAAATTTATACAACAAATTTTTAACAATTTCATTGCGCAGCTTTGCACAACACTTTCTTTTTTTATAAATACCATAGTTTACAAGATCTACAGGAAACTAAGAGAACACGTTAAGCGCCAAGCCTGTTTTGTCTTCCTCTCCGTTTAGCCCGTGATATCCGATTTCACCGATATGCTGGCGGCCGGAGATCTGTGTAAGGTTGCGATAAGACTGCATGTGTTTTAATAATACTCGTTAAAAATTTTTTTTTTTGGTAACAAGTAATATTTAGGTACATTCTTTTATGGTCTTTAAATTATTTAAAATTTATTAATCGAAGAATATAAATTTTTAAATTGTACATCGTCAGTCACCGGCGACTGACGCGGTCCGAACGAAAAGTATAGTGTCAGTCACCGGCGACTGACACGGCGCTTAACGTGTTAAGGGGTGTCTTCACGCTGAAGAACAAAAAAGTAGCGAAAAATAAACTGTCCTAATAATTCTATCGAGGTCCTCTAAAAACTTGCAAAATTTTCAAGTTACCGAACTTCCCTTGTAAGCTCTTTTTAAAATAAATTTCCAACGTGTACTTGCTTGACGCGTAACTTCACGTAAAAAAGGGAAATAAAAGGTAGCAAAAGTAAGTACTTGCCTCTCAACTTCAACCTTCGGTTCCGCTTTCATCGCTGCCTCGAGGACGCTGGGTAACCGTTGCGGTTCCGCGGCCGGCGAGAATGGCCTGCTAGGGCTGGTGGTGATGTACTGGGGCGACGTATTCTTGAATTCCCCTGTATTCGTGGTGTAGGTAACGCGACTCGGCGAGGAGAACGAATCTTCAGTCGTTTGTTCCTCGATCGCGGAGAACACCTGATTCTGACTGAACGTCACGATCTTCGGCGATCCAGGAGCCTCTTCCTGCTTGATCACTGGTACCATGTCGGCGGGCTGCGGAGACAGGGGTGGTGAACTTGGGTCCGGACTAGACGTTTCCACGGTTTGCGTCGCGCCAACCGGTGCCAAGGACACCACGGAAACTACCTGAAGCGCGGCGACAGCTTCCTCTGTCTCCTGAGCGATCACGTTGTCTGTGTGTTCGATTACCTGCGGCAGAAAATTCGTGGAATAATTGTAGAATTGTCGATAATGCTCGACGAAGTGTCGTACGTTGTATTCAGGGTGAACCGAGTAATGCCGAATCCACACCGACCAGAACTGTTCGCGAACAGTTCGCAAACTGCACGCAGAGCGTTCGCGAACAGGAGCTCGCTAATGAGTTCACTGTTCGTGAAAATGTCTACACTGCCGTCGAACCTGGTTCGCGATCTGAAAGTGAACTGCTCGCGAACGCCAGTGTGGATCCGGCATAACGTGATCACCTTAATTAAGGTGGTACACCACCCAGAAACTTCTAAAAATAGGTAAAAGTTTGGGAATCTTTTTCATGGGTAATTACTAAATGAAAAGTTTCAAATTTTTTCAGAGGATATAAATGTAACTTTCAGCTTTTTTCTCCAATTTTTGAAAAGTAAAAATGTTAGAAAATGGAGGAGTTATTGCGAAAAAACTCGATTTTAAAGTCGATTTTCTTTTATAAAAAGAGGTTTTTCCTCTTCAAACTCCCGCCATTTCTATAATTATAATTTTTGTAACATCGTACATCGTAGGTAATACATTTATATTTATAAATTAAAAAGATTTGTTATTTCAGATGTTTCATTTATAAATTAAAAAGATTTGTTATTTCAGATGTTTCAATGCTTACAGAATTTGTTTCGCAATTAGCGAATAAATCCTTCATTTTGTAACATTTTTACTTTTCAAAAATTCGAGAAAAAGCTGAAAGTAACATTTATATCCTCTAAAAGAGAATTGAAACTTTTCCTTCAGTGGTTACCCATGAAAAAAATTCCCAAACTTCGCCTATTGTTAGACGCCACAGGGAAGTGTGTATTTTCCGGACAAGCTTGATAATTATTAAAAAAAGAAAGTGTTTTCTATTGATATGTACCTGAGGCTGATAAGTGATCAGCTGATTATCCCTAAATCTTTCCGGGTACAGTTGACTCTGTATTGCCCTCATCTGCTTCTCTAGGTGCAACCTTGCGTGACGCTCCCTCTCTAACTGTCGTCTCAGTTCTACCACCTCACTGTTAACCACAGAATGTCCCTCTGTGGTCACTGTTATTACCGACAATGGTTCAGGGGACATGCTGCCCAATCCTTCGTCGCCGCTTTCGCTGACGTGCATTGGCAGACTAACCACCACACCTCCTGAAACCAAATAAATACCATAGAAAATTCATTAGCTAATTGTACCAGTGGAAGAACCAGATGAAATTCTAATTTAACCCTTTCGCTACGGCGAGTTTGTGACTACGCCTCGCTGACGACTCAACGGACGATTGCGTTTTCTGTTCTATAAACTTTGCGATGAAGATTATTACTGTAATTGGAATCATTTTTTGAGAATAATAATTATCATTGAATAGTAATGATTACCATTGGACAGTAATAAGTATTATCATTGGACAGTAATAATTACCATTGAACGGTAATAATTATTATCATTGGTTAATAATAATTATCATTGGATAACTTAATTTTTATCAACTAAAATTACAATAATAATAAAACTTTGTGTTTTATTACAGTAATTAGAATTATTTTTTGAAAATTTATTAATTTGTAATAATTACGATAATTATGATTATTTTCAAAAAATAATTCTAATTACTGTAACAAATCATGAAGTTTCCTTATTGTCATTATTTTAGTTGACAAAGATTAGGCTATGCAATGGGATTTTATTGCAACACCCTAATAAACTATCAAAGTTGATAAAAATCAGGCTATCCAATAATCATTTTTTGTACTTGAGTGTACACTCTTCGGAGCGAAATGGTTAATATTTCTGCAAGTCTCGTGAAACAAACAACAGCACTGATACGCAGTGTTCGAGATTATTTTTTGCATTTATAAAGTATACGTATTTTTGCATGTTGATTATGTTTTAGTTGCGACAGACAAAAAAATCGGTTGAACGTTAATGTTCCTCTCAGATATAATTGCAAGGTATTTAGTTACAAATTGACCGTACCTAAAATACGTATGTACACACTTGACTTGCAAAAGGTTAATGTATACTTGTACCGAATTCATTTATTATAGTTACAATTAGTTAAATGAACCATGAGATTTAACCTTTAAACCACGTGATACGGAATGTTTCGCACGTTCTCAATGTGTGCTTGCTTAGATTCAACATGGATATGTAATTACAGCTATTAAGTAGACGTAGAAAGTTCACAGTTGAAGTCGCAGTAATCTTCGATTCGAATTTTTTCCTTTCTTTTTAATACACCCTCTAACAGAAAAAGTTCTTAACGCACACAAATCTTTACTCTTTGAATCAGAATTGTGGACTGATGATACAGTACAGTAAATTCTCCACAATTGTCAGTCCGCAAGGAAGCTAAACCTGACACTTGTAGAATCGGCCCTACATTTTTTTTTTTTTTTACGTGAAGGTAGGCCGACTCTATGTGATAAACAATTGGCAACCAAACGGTGGCTCTCCCTCTACATTCGACGGATAATGTGTACAGGTATTTAATGTATTTTTTTAGCAATTTGTTTTTGTAATTCATCCAAAGCGATATATTATGAAATTAAATTAATCACTCAATAAGTATTAACATTAGATTGTTTCCTCGATATGGCCATGGTGGTCATCAGTCACTGGAGCGCCTCAAATGATTAGAATAATTAAAATAAAATAAATGTTGTCAACTAAAAATTTTGAACGTCATAGCTAGTTAGACATTATTTTCAATTGAAAAAAAGAATTATAAAGCATAATACTATAATCCTATCCTATGCTTAAAATGTATTTTCTTGCAACCTGTAAATCTGGGGCGGCAGTGAACGTGTTAATAAGTAAATGTTGTTCAAATTATGTCGCGTTTTATGTCATTTTCATCAGAAAAATCTCATTAATATGTTAAGAAAAATTTCGGGATAAAAAAATCGAGTGATGTAGCGTTACACGCTTGACTGACAGCGAGCGAGATAACATAGGCGTGGGACCATCTGTACTGACACTTGTAGAATCCAAACTGACTGACACTTGTAGAGAATTTACTGTATTTTGATGCTTCAATTGTTTAAAAGCTCGTACAATTTTTCCTTTAAACTGCAGAAGATTGACACTATTTTCTGCGTAGACTATTTCTTTACGAAACGTAACATTACCGCAGTTTAATCAACATAAAAGTACGAGCGGAAGCAATAATTCGTACCGAATTTTTAAATTCAATTTTCTCGAAAGCCGAGCCTTTCATGAAAAAATTTTATTCGATATTACCGGTTTATTTTTTCACACAGAATCACCTCCTGCCTGGTCGTACACCCGAGCCACCCTGTACACATTCAGTTATCGTCACTCAGGTGTTTGTTTCTATCCTCAAAATTGACATAAAAAAACATATCAAATTTGAAAAAAGAAAAACATCTTCTCTCAGCTAGAGACAAAGGAAGAATTTTCAAAAGCATTATACCAGAATAATTCGATACTCAGTCCGGACGT
>NW_017100131.1:698354-714390 GCF_001263275.1 Habropoda laboriosa | reverse complement strand
CGCAAGCCTGAAAATTTAATGGCGCCGCGCGAGTCAAAGGAAAGTAAACGAAGTTTCGATCTTATCGATCCGATTGGGACTTTTTCCCTCTTGTGAACGGGAATAGAATATCCGGCGTTAGGAACGGCCAGAGAGTCTGCAGGAATGTAATTACTCTGGTGAAAATGACGACCGACTTCTTCTATATTAATCTCCACGTCACTTACGGGTTCGCAGATTAAAAAATTCCACGACGAATCGTCGCGATGAGTCAGTAGCATAAAGTAAGTTATTTCGATGACGTGAGTGAATTAGCGACGGTTCCATTCGGCAGATTGCGTCCAAACCCCGAAAACGAGAAAATACTTTTTACGATTGGAACCATGAAAACCCGTGAAATTCGTCGCATTTATATATTCGTTCTACTCTGACGACAAATATACTTCAAAATTAGAGGGTGTGTATACTTTCATGGTGCAGAATAATGGTGGAACGTACGGAACATCCTTCACGTGGTCGTTACTTTTTAGCATGTTTCAATATTCGAAGGTTTTTGCGGTGATTCTAGAATTACCATTGAGATTTGGAAAGTGTAACTATGAAATACGAGGGCCGTTCAGTGAGTAAAGAGACAAATGGCTATTGTTTTAGTATCGTTTATTCGGTGAATCTTCAAGCCTAATTCTTTAATTCTTTTTTTATGCATACTGAAATATCTGTCGAACAGCTGTTTTGAATTGATGAACAATTGACAAAATTTTGAAAGTATTGCTCTTATTTTAGATATTTTTCGAACTAGAGCTCTTCCTCTTTACTTATCGAATGATCCTGGTAAGTAATTTGTAGCATGTTCATCCGATTATTCCTTTTTTTTAAATATATTCAAATACACTTCTAAATATAATATACTAATTTTTGAATACACTTTGAAATTATATATTCTACTTTTTAAATTTTATAGCGTATGTTGACACATTGTTGACCGGCAATTTTACGCAAAAGCTATCTCGTGTCACCGGCTATTATTTCGTAACTGAATGTGGAAGTGAAACAATCTAAATAAACTTCATTAAACTTTATTTATACATAATGAATTGAAATGAAACTTTGGACATATGTATCTTTTATATAACTTTTAATATAAAAGAGAAGCAAAAAGTGAAAGCAAATTCGTAAATCGAAAAACTACGATTGCCGTAGTGTCATAAAGTTACTGCTGTTACGAAACGAACTAACGGCTCCCGAGACTAATTACAAAGGCGAAAATATATACAATAGAAATACATGTTGAGAAATTCCAAGGGTTGGGCGGCAGGTACACCCATCGAGGACTAAACAAGTAGAATTGTGATGAGAACCTAAATACCAAGAAAAGTATTTTTTTAGAATAAAGCGGACACGACACGATTGTTATTGCTTGTGGTTGTGGCGATGAACTTTCGAGCTTTGTGGATGTTTGCACGATGTTGTGCCGTCTAGATACTGGTTCGAAGGACCACCCAAATGATTGGGACTTGTAAAAACTGATTTATGGTATCGCGTGATGTGAGCTGGTTCCTCCTTAGTTCTCCTTGTTCGTGGTGGTTGACGACGACTGTCGTCTTTGCCGCCCTTCCAGTGCGCCCTTAGCGCGCTGTCACCTTGGAAGGGTGGGAGACGGTCGCGTGGGGTGGGCGGAAGGTCCCAAAAATCTGGAATTTCCTCCGGGTGACTAATCGGCAAGCGGACCGTTACATACAGATGTGCCGTTCGGAAATTCGTGGTTTATGGTATGTTCGTAGGCTATTGAGCGCGAGGGACACAAATTACTAAAAATCTAGCAAGGATGTAATTAGACCCGTGCAAGCAATAAACGAAAATCCTCAACTCAAAAATAACCGTTCCCGGTCGATCGTGCCATAAACCGTTTCTAGAAAACATATATTGCCCTGCGTTTCAAAAATTGAAATAGCTAATGCAAGTGCAAACACGAGTTAACTCGTGACCGTTCAACAATGTGTTAAGTAGGTGTTAGAAATAAATCTATCAGTTCGCTTCAGAAGGAAGATTAAAATAAAACACACTCACCTTGATTGTCCGGCTTGCGTTTCTTGATCGGAACATCGCCACCCTCGTGCTGATTCACCAGTCGCTTCAATTGACAGTTCTGTGACAACAGCTGGGTCTTCTCTTGCTCCAGCTGGTATATGTATTCGGCAGTCTGCTGAAGTATCGCAGCCTAAAGAAAGAACAACGTTGTGTTGTTAAAACGATCATTTGTGCTATTACATATTCTTGTTCTGCTTAGTCATTATCTTATTCACTTTGCTTTCTTTATCGTCGTTCAATTCTTACAGTGAATTGATACTGCCAGGTAACTCGAAACGTGCATAAATAATCGTAGAAAAATTGATTTCTAAACCTGCAAAATAATGTACGTCGTAATTTAGAATTTTCCAATATTTCACATTTACGTATATTATTATGTATATCATTGTTCGAAATCATTAGTACAGATGTGGAACAAAAAGCACTGAGAGTCACGCTCGGTCGCTTTAAAACAAATGTAAAACAAAAGAATACCGACGCGTTCCACATATGGCGGATAATTTAGGAAACACTTGCCTGGTCCATCTCTCCCGGAATTACCCTATTTAGTATGGTACATTAAACTTTCAATTTCCAAAAATTCTGAAGGCTTCTTAGAGCGAAGTTGGACAGTTGTTTATAAAACAAAAATTTGTGTACAAATAAGTAAAGCGATTTTAAGCAAATGAATCATTCTATCGAAAGGTATATGTTCATTCGGGGTGCCAATGCATTCGTCACAAAAAATTTCGACAAACTCAAAATACTTCCCACTAAGTATGCATTTTCACGAGTACGATCGTTTCCTTCCAATCAACTCGATAAAACAATCGTTGCGCCACGTGTATTACATTTTTAGACTTAAACTCCATTCTTAACCCTCTGTAACGCCACGTGACTTGGAAGTTACACAATCAACCCTCTTATAACACGGTGCAAAAATTGCGACCGTCCTCCTTTAACACGATATTCTCTTACATGGTTAAGTGGAAAAAATAAACAAATCAAACTCTCTACATTTTCGTTAATAGATATAACGATTGCTTAATATTGGGTGGCTCGGAAAGTTCGTAGCGAAATGTAGGAAAAGTTCAAACCATCGTATCTCTGTTACTAATTGAGACAGCGACAATAACCGAAAGGCATTTTACTCGTTGTTTGAAGACGAACCCAACGCACTCCTCAAATTATTCATAAGGCGAACGGGGAAGTGCTTACCGGGTGGTTCGGAAAGTTCGTAACCAAATGTCGGAAGAATTCAAACTGATATATGTATCTCTGTTTCTAATTGAGATAGCGACAAAAACCAAAAGGTGTTTTACTCGTTATTTGAAGATAAATCCGGCGCACCCCTCAAATATTTTTTGCGGTGAAACGTTGCCACGAAAAATTCAACATCCACGCTCCACTGCAGTTAAAACATAGTTCGACTTATATCCACCCCTGTTCACCTTGCGAATAATTTGAGTAGTGCGTTCGATTCACCTTTAACTGTCGAGGGAAGTACCGTTTAACTCTTATCACTACGTCAATTAGAAACAGAGATACGGTGGTTTAAATTTCGCTATGAATTTTCCGAACAACCCAATACTTAAGCAAATGTTACCTACACATATTTATCTGAAGAAGAAATCTATAATAATTCGTTCTTTAAAATTTCTTCATAAAACTGACTACAATAATGTATCAATATGTGTTGCAAATCCATTGGTAAAGGCGAAGCCCTGCCCGCAATCAGCACCTAGCGCGGCGGAGGCGCTTCTGGGGCTCGCGCCCCGATTTTCAATTGTTCTAACAGAGATCAAGTTTTCCCAACGCTCTGCGATGTAATGTAATCTTATCAACACTTTACCGACCGGTAGCCTATTAATCGGCTTTTTGCCGCCAACGCTTACCGACCGGTAGCCTATTAATCGCTTTTTTGCCGCCGACGCTTACCGACCGATAGCCTATTAATCGGTCGAACTTTGATTTAACATTTCTATAGGTATGAGAAAAAGCGCATATATTCCCGTGCGATAGCCTAGAGTCTAAACAGAGCCGGTGTCAGCGATGTATCTGTAGCCGAGTGAGCGGTCGGTAATGCGTAGGATGTTCAACCGCTACCGGTCGGTAAAGTGTTAAGAATATATAATATTATTTAGTATATCTTTGCGTATATATTTCGACAATATCCCCAAAATAACAATATGTACCAGTATTAAAAACAAAATTTCAAATATTGCTATCGGCCGCATCTTCACACCACTTTTTCCTTAATTTCAGCTTTTCAGCAAGCGCTCCCTAAAAGTTTGCCGACCTCGAAAGGGTTGAATTACGAAGAACGAGAAACCTTAAGAAAAACGAAAAAGGCGGGACGACGATGATTCTTTAAAAAGAATCGAGAGTGAAACGAGAGGGACGCAGGTGTTCCTCAAGCATTATTTGTAACCTGCGTTCGAGGACACGGGGTGTGTGGGAGGAGGTGCTTCCTGTTTACATGGCTGAAGCTTAAAGGGTTTTACTCTGTGGGGGGACCACCATGGGTCTGTGCCCGAGTCGATAACATCCGGAGCGGCGATGTACGCGTGTCGTACGCACGTACTACGCCGTAGTAAAACGGGAATGAGCCGGCGAAAACAAAAGAGCCAATTGATACCGAGTCGAAGGTAACGGGCTACGGGCCGTACACGTTTTGCACCTGCCGACAGGTGGCCAACGAACAGATGCCCCTGTTGATCGTGAAGCTTCCTCCAACTTCAGCTCCGTGTCTTCAGCTGTTTCGTAAACTTGTTCCCTTCGACGAGTGTGTATTTAAAATCGCGTTTCTACTGTTCCGGAGAAATACAGACACAATGTGCATTTAATTCTTTCACTGCTGTCGGCGTGTAGAAGCCCTTTAGAAATTTACTAGGACAATGCTGTTTAGGAGGTCTGTAAGCGGTTTGAAATTTTGCTTTCACCGTGCTGTTCACGCCTTTTGGCGCACTTTTCTTGCAATTTTTTGTCTTTATTTCTGCAGGTTGTTTACAATCTGTCTACTTAGACAATAAGTAAGTTATGTGTAGGTATTTGCTATCTAATATTACGTTTAGAAATGAAATCTTTCCGACTGGATTCACGTAATTAATTCAAAGTCCCCGAACGAAAGTCACCAAAGTATCGAACGGCGGAGAAGTTCAGCTGAGCACCAACACGCTTTATCTACTCGCGCATCTCTACCTGACTTACGATCTCAAGATCGCATCGTGGAGCATCGTTCACGGGCGCATGAAGAGGCACGGCGACGAAACTGGCCGAGAGATGCTCGTCGAGGAGGAAGTGATCGAATTCAAGCGACAACGAAAAGACGTAAGCGTATACAGGGTGCTCGGAAAGTCGTGGTAGAGGCAAATACAGGCTTCTCTAATACGGTGCAAAAATTGGGACAATCCTCCTATAACACGATATTCTTTTAAATGGTTTCTGTATAACACGGCTTCATAAACTTGGGCAACTCTCACATAGCACGAATGTTTCAAGTATGCATTCTTATGCTGTTCCATTTAAAAAAGTATCTGACTCCCGCCAGTTCTCCAGCACACGCATTCTGAGAACACGGTTTCAATATAACAAGGAACAAATTCTCCTGGTTTGCATTTGTCCTAAGTTTCTCGCTTAACACGGTTTCGATACAGGACGAAGCGCATTCCCCTAGTTTTTATTAGTTTACGATTTCGCTTAACACGTCTTCGACACAACACGGAACGAATTAACCGTGTTACAGGAGGGTTGGAAGTTAGAAACAGATCAGATTTTCCGCATTTATTATAACACGGTTTCCACGGTTTGAGATGACAAGGCCACGGTACTCTGAGAACACGGTGCAAAAATTGCGGTAGCCTTCCTATAACACGACATTTTTATGACACGGTGCAAAAATTTGGACAACCCTCCTGTAGCACGTATATTTCGCGTTCAAAATATACCTTTACTTGGATTAATTCAAGACGGTTGAATATTAGCCACTGACAGCTTGAAGGAGACTGGAGCGTGACTCTTGCCCCGATTGTTCCCAAACAATGCATGTTTATATTTCACTTGTTTAAAACAAATGCGAACAAACCAGAGAATGAGACAAGTGTGATCGATGTGCAGTATGCGTAAAAATAAAAACATCGCGGGTCTCATGGTCAAGTGGTATCACGCTGACGTCGTCTATAGGCGACGCTCGTACACACAGGTCGTCGCGCGGATGTCGCCTATAGGTGACGCTCGTAGCGAAAGGGTTAACCCCTTTACACATGACAACATGTCAGACTCGTGGCAGAGATTCTGGCGAAGATGTGAGAAAAATAGTTGTACCAGTAAGAAAAATTAATAGTAATCCTAATTTTCGTTGAAATTTGTAGGACTGAGAATTGCTAAATGTGATTAATCTGTGACAGATTAGTTTTTCTTACCTGATACAGTACTAAAGCAGAAAATGGCTGACGCTTAGATGCATAGTCAGAAAAGAAATCATAGGTTAAGGGGTTAATAAACTTGGACGCCTAACCCTCGTACAGCACGAATTTTTCCATCACATATTTTCGGTTGAAATTAACAGGGAATTCCCTTTTCATACAAAATAACGGCGTTTCCTCTCCTTCTTCTTTATCAGCGATTCACAATACGAAGTCTGTGCATCGCTGTTCGTAACACGTTCCATGCCGCGTGGGTCGCATACGTCCCACTCTGGACTTTGATATTTCCGCCTTTTCCTTTCTTTGACTTAAACTCTGCAACGACGACGATAATTTGTTAACACAAAAATTTTTCCTTTGCTCTGTAGCGCATCTTAAACGTTACCCCTTTGTCTTGATAGCAATGATTTTTGCAGTCTTGTAAATACTAGAAGGCATATAGGGTCAAAAGCAAAACTGTTAGTCTCGGCAACGTGTAAACAGGAAATCACTGAAAATCAGTCCGGCATGGAACGTGTTAATGAAAACCAATTCAGCTAGATTCGAAGATGGAGATATCAGAATGAGTAGGACTTTTAGCCTGTTAGAAAAAAAAAAGTTAGGCCAATAGTGTTTTTAGATGACAGTGACGATGGAAATCAATAGAGTGTTTGATTTCGAACAAGTCTTTGTTATTGCTGTAAATCAGGGGTTCCCAAAGTTTTGCCTAGGTGGGCCAAATTGCAGATTCGAAAATATTTGGCGGGCCATCAAGACAATTACGGCCATCGGTCGTTAAGACAATAAAATTATATACAATCTTTATAATAACAAGATATATTACATATAAAATTTAGAATTTTTTTAACTGAACAATGTTTAATTATAATATGATAAAATTTATTTATTTTTTTTTGTAAAAATGTAAATTATCCCCGTAAATTCAAGATCGCGGCTGATCTGCCATCGCGGGCCGCACTTTGGGACCCCTGCTGTAAATGGCATTTTTTTAATTTATATTTTATACTAAAATGTTGAATATTTGTTTACAGGCAATTCTCCTGTAACACGGTACGAATTAACCGGGTCACGGCATAGCGTAGTCGTAAACTAAACTCTCGAAATGCGGTACTGATTGGTGTTTAAAATATTTGATTGTTTACTAATAATTACTATTTGGAATATTAAGAGTTTCTTCCTGTATCTGTACAGCCAATGTACAGAGTGAGCCGTGTAAAACAGGCCAGCTAATTATCTTCTCTTCATGCGTAATTTAAATGCTTCCAAAGGGTGAATAAGATCGGAGGAAAATTTTTTGACGAAAGAAATGGCAAAGAATGAAGAGAAAGATTCATTTTTGATTTAAAATTTTAGAGATGAAGGTCATTTTAAGAAAAATTCCTGTAACAAATTATATAAAAAATTATTCTCCCATCTTATTTCACTTATCCTGTTTCCTATCTAGAGAGTGCTCCGGAAATCGTGATGCAACCGGAAAAGAGGTGATTTCTCACGTAAAGGTAAATCGAA
The DNA here is from genome assembly GCF_001263275.1 of Habropoda laboriosa. Lineage (NCBI taxonomy): Eukaryota > Metazoa > Arthropoda > Insecta > Hymenoptera > Apidae > Habropoda > Habropoda laboriosa. The sequence continues at coordinate 706,411 of NW_017100131.1, read as the reverse complement.
GATGTAGAATAAAATTTATTCGTACAGAGCTCCGTCTTCGAGAAAATCGAATTTGAATATTCCCAATACATATTTGGAATAATTTGTTTACATCAAATTTAACATACTTCGAAATAAAAAGGAATAAATAATTTTCCAACAATTGCACAATTTTATTACGGGTGCTATATACATAAAAGTGCAACAAGTGTCATTTTTCAGATCAATTAAATATCACTAATGATCGATCTGTGTTCAATAATTCGAATGATTAAACCATGTTCAACAGTTTCTTCCAAGCATAATTATTCAGTATGTGTCACGTAAATAAGGAAAATTAGAAATTCGACACGATCATAGTACGGCTGCTTGTTTACACATTATTGAACAGTGTTTATAACGAAGTTGTTGGATTCGTTGCAACGAAAAAGGAGGAAAGAGTTTGTAACCGTTTGAAGCGAGTAGCGTACTGAAGAGAAAGCAATTATACGAGTAAAACAATTCACGAGAAACGTACAGTTGCAATTAAACGTAAACTTTGAAGTTTCACTTGCTTCTTAACATATACATTCAATACTGCTCGTAAATGGTTCGTCTAATATTAATCGAAGAGCAAGAAGGAAAAAGAGAGAGAAAGACTTATGCGCGTAGATAATTATTACTTCATTCTGATAAAATAGAATTTTTGCAGCAAATAAATTCCGCTATCGTTGAAGAATTGTATCGCGCATTTGTGCAACGTGTGTCGTGGAGAAAATTGTAAAGCAAATACGATCTAGAGTGACTCATTTGTACACTGTCAAGAATTATTTACAGCGAAGCTGTCGGGTATCATTCCGAAGCAGAAAAAAAAAAGATTGTAGCCGTTGTAACATGACAGTAAAATGTAGTTGCTAAACGAACATAACACTGTTGCATTGTTAAAAATAAATATGGCGGAACGGAAATTGGCAAGCTTGGGAATTTTTATTTTTAACATTCGATGAGACGATGTCTCTCCTTTACACTTTATTTCAAATTGATTCGTATCTTTTTTGATCGAATCCTTGTATTCCATTTCAAATCGATCAGCAACTTTAATCGAATCTAGAGTACAAATTAAACATTAAATTCAAATTGAAAATAAAATTCAAATTGAAAATAAATCCGAAATAAATAAATTTCAAATAGAAAATAAAGAAATTTCAGATAGAAAATAAACATTTTTAATTTGTACAGAACTGTTGTTTGTATTTTCTATTTTTTCCTAATTTGATGTAAAAAATATGCACAATGTTAATTTTACAAAAAGATCTCTCTGAAATTAATTTTAAACTCTTGCCATCAGGCTGCAAAATCTACAAGATACCTGTCACACGAAGATAGATGAATCCAGCTCCGACAATTATTATTAAAAATTCAACATTTGCCAGCAAATTAATTTGGTACCATTTTGTACAAACTTCAATATTTAGCAACAAAATGTCAAACACAATTTTAATCTGTTAACTGGGTTCACCTTTAAAACAGAAATTGAATCTGCCTAATTTACAATTAAAAATGTTTAAAAATTATAATCAATTATACTTTGTTTTATTTCTGACAAATGTGTTCTAAGCATTACTGAACCAATGCCGAGTTAACTCGTCTTCTCCAGTTAACACGATAATATCCGAAATAATCTCCATTAAGTTGGATGACCTTTTTCCATTTTTAAGATAACCGACGAATTCTCTTTCTGGAAAAATATGGCAATTTTCAGTCGATAGAGTCTCATCGAGACTTCGTGAAAAAAAAGCACCGAATTAATTTGTACACCGAATATTACTCCGATCTCCATTTGTCACGATATGCAAGCAACGATTAGCCAACTACAGCGCTAAGAATCGTAGAAAAGAAAAAAAAAGAACGGTGATGTAAGAAGTCAGAAAAATCTTTACGACGAGTTAACGACGCAGGACGTCGCGTATATTTGCATAGGCCTGTGACATCATCCGGCTGAATCTCGCGCAAGCGAGTAACAGTCTAAATATAGTGTGCCACTGAAAAGGGAGGAAAACGGAAAAGAGCAAGCCAATCCGGTAATGAAAGAAAGCTGAAGAAGTGGCGAAGAAGAAGATGCGTGGAACACGGAGCGAAGAGAAGCAAAGAAAACCCTGTAAGGTACGATACGAAAACACGGGCGGAAAGGAATGAAAAGGAGGAAACGGAAGAATCTCTGGTTCGAAGGGAACGACGTTCTTTTTTTTTTTTTCGAAGGAAGGAAGAGATGAAAGGATTTCACGGAGGACAGGGTCCAAGAAAAACTTGTCAAACGTAAGAAGATAGATTGAAATAGTGGGAAGAGAAATTGCGGGGAATGTTTGAGAGAAAGAGAGAGGAGAGGAGAGAAAAAAGAAGCATCCGCCATGGAATTCAATAAAGGAAGAGATGGGGAAGAGAAATATTGCGCGAGAAATGGAAAATGATGTCTCAAGAGAGGAAGACCGCGGCGGACCTCCGACTAGAATAAGGAAACGAAGAAGAAGCGGGAAAATCTTCGAGAACGAACGACTTCCTTCACGAACAAGTGGAAATTTCGGAAAAAATCATAATATTGGAAAATATATAGATGGAACGAAAAAATGAAACTAATTTTTTTACTAATTGAATTTGTAATTCATATTTTTCAGATTTTTGTTTGCAAATTGTTTTATGTTACACTATATCAATGTTTGATGGAATTGTTAACGTTAGAAAGATCGGCTAATAGAAAATATCTTATTAACACCAAGCATGGCAAAATTTACTCCTTTTACTAACTTTGCAGTTTATCACTTATACCACTTAATATGTTGAGAATGAACAATGACGTTTTGTTTGCGCGGAGACATACTGCCCGTGTGAGTTGATGTTGCAAATTGATCGAGGTGTGGGACAGGGTTGCAATATCGTTGAACGGCGATTTTTAAGTAGCAAGATACTTTTATTACACTTTTCATTATTGAAACTTGAATGCACACATTGTTGCAGTATCTATTTTCGAATGCAACATCGATGGAAGCACTATTTCGAATGCAAACCATTGTTGTACGCGTTACTTTTGAATGCAACATTGTATGAAGCGTTATATTTGAACGCAAACATTGTTGGAATCTCTATTTCTGATTGCAACTTTATTAGAAGCGTTACTTCAAACGCAAACATTATTACAAGCACTACGCTTGAATGTAACATTGTTACAAGCGTCATTCTCGCTTGTAACATTGTTAACTCCTATTATTTTCGAATGTGCGCATTTGAACGCAAACATTGTTGGAATCTCTATTTCTGATTGCAACATTATTAGAAGCGTTACTTCAAACGCAAACATTATTACAAGCACTACGCTTGAATGTAATATTGTTACAAGCGTCATTCTCGCTTGTAACATTGTTAACTCCTATTATTTTCGAATGTGCGTATTGTGGCAAACGTGTTATCGAGTTAGCAACATTTTTGCCGCGAATCGTTCTCGAAAAACGCACATTGTTGCACGGTGCGCCGTTTTGCAATTTTGCTGCCTGAAGCTGCTCCCGAAAATTGCACATTGTTGCAAACGCGTAATCGGGTTTGCAACTTTGTTGTCGCGAAAATTGCACATTGTTGCACGACGCCCCGTTTTTCAACATTGTGCATTATTCGGGAGCGATTCGCGACAACAAAGTTGCAAACGCGGCTCTCTCTTGCAACTATGTTACCGTGGGTCGCTCCCGAAAACTGCACATTGTTGCAAACGCGCTACCAGGTTTGCAACTTTGTTGCTGGGAGCGGCTCCCGAAAATTGCACATTGTTGCAAACGCGTCACGGGCTTGCAACTTTGTTGTCGCGAAAAGATGCACATTGCTGCACGACGCGCCAGTTTGCAACAATGTGCAGTTTTCGGGAGCGACTCGCGACAACAAAGTTGCAAAAAAGAGAGATCGCGTTTGCAACTATGTTGCTTTGAACTGCTCCCGAAAAACGCACAATGTTGCAAAACGGGGCGTCGTGCAACAATGTGCAAATTTCTTGACAACAAAGTTGCAAACCCGATAACGCGTTTGCAACAATGTGCAGTTTTCGGGAGCGACTCGCGACAACAAAGTTGCAAAAAGAGAGATCACGTTTGCAACTATGTTGCTTTGAACTGCTCCCGAAAAACGCACAATGTTGCAAAACGGGGCGTCGTGCAACAATGTGCAAATTTCTTGACAACAAAGTTGCAAACCCGATAACGCGTTTGCAACAATGTGCAGTTTTCGGGAGCGACTCGTGACAACAAAGGTGCGAACCCGACAGCGCGTCGCTACATTGTGGCCGGCTCGGGCTCTCGAAAAGAGATACATCGTTACAAACGCGATTTCTCGCTTTTGCAACTGTGTGAAATGTGTTATGTTTGAAACGCAGGTATTTTCGTTTGTAACGCTGTACGACATGCAAAACATTGTTGTATGCAGTAGTTTGTACGCAAAACATTGCCACAGGCATTTACTTCATCACTCGTGTTCAAATAAAAAAGTGTTAAGCCACATTTTTAACTTATTCATCTATGGATAATGCAGCTTGTACGAAAGCATCTGTATGGAAAATATATGCATTAACCGTGTTGCTTATTAAAATAAGTTTTGTACTAAGTAGAAATTTCATCCCATTCGAAATGAAATATACTTACAATACGATTGAAACCTCCCAAAGTGTGTTCTCTTCTTTCAAATTAAGTTACCAATCGAATTCTTAGAACCCTCCACCGATTAACCAGCAAAAACGGCACACAGAAATAACAATATCGAAGTTTTAAAACAGTACCGTTCATAATTCTCAGCTACCTCTCGTACAATATCTTAAAGCAATTTACGAGCATATCAGTTTCCACGTCCATTCGATTCACCCTCGTGAGCAGCCGATAAATGATCGTGGGCACCCTAGACTGTATACAACGTTTCTCTTTATCATTTTGACTAACATCTCAGCTATTTTAGATGAGTGAGTTCCTACAATAATTTTGTTAAATATTATTCATTAAAATTAGAACAATTTTTCCATCTATACAATTTTGTATTATTACGTACAGTTGTTCTACAATTTTTTAAACCTCCATGCTTGTGTGGTGTACGATTAAAATTAGCAGGACAATTAAAGCGTTAAAACAATTTAATCGCTTCGTCATATTTACAGCAACGAGAGATTGGCTCTTAAAAAATCTTTCTCGAGTACAGAAAATATTCCTGCGAAGAGCGAAACGAACATTCCAGCATTCCTAGCGTTAATACTGAAACATTTTGGTCATTTCTCCCAACACGTGGTTTATTCTTTGCCGAGCATTAATTGATTGGTCAAGGCCACTTATCTAACTGTGAACGACGTCGTAAGTGGTGGTCTCTTTTGCAACCTTACTGAGTCAAGAGGAGAAAATTGCAAGATTTATTCCTCGATGGTCTTGAGAAACCAATTCAATTTGCTTCAAGGATAGTTGTTTCACGCATGTGTTTCAAATAATGCTCACGGATGTCGCAAATCATTGATCACGTATCGTAGATTTCAACTATCAGCTGGTCCATTAAAGAGCGTGAAGCGATTTAAATTGACATAGAATAGTCATTTTCAATATCATTTTGCACCGACCTTTTGCATTTCTTTTTCAAAGCTTCCATTAAATAAACTTTCGCCAGTTTTCTATTATAAAAAAATCTTAGATCGTTATTTAAACCCTACTTCGTAAACGTATTTTTAGTACCTTTAGTCATTCATGTTGGACGCATCCTTCGATGGCTGAAAGACTTCAAAAGACAATCTGAAAAAATTCATACAGCTTCTCGAAACATCCTGAACAAAGACTGCAATAATAAATTTGAAAAATAATTTGCTTAAATATACCATTATCGCAAATATATAAAATTGCCCGGACAAAATTGAGCAAAAGTTGAAATTACAATGTTTAAAAATGACTTCTCACTTATCGTTCATGGTGTAAAAATCGTTTCGAGTAAAAAGACACTACTATCCTTCGAATTTAACCACAATCGAGGAAAACAACAGCGAAGAAGGAAGAAAAATCGCAAGATCGAGAAGAGGGGCAAGAGCAACAAAGATAGAGCGAAAACAACAGCGAAGAAGGAAGAAAAATCGCAAGATCGAGAAGAGGGGCAAGAGCAACAAAGAGAGAATGCTACTCGTGAGAGAGGATAAAAATAAACGACGAAACTGGAGGTGTGCAGAGCAGAAAGATCGAGAAAGAGACGGAAGGAAAGCGGAGTACAGAGGAGAGTTTTAACGAGAGAAAGACGAAAAACGAGAAAGGGTGTCCCGACAATAATATCAGCGGACCTGAAGGACCGGATGCGAGTCCGGAGGCTCTTATTATTGCGTTTGCGTGCAGGTGAGGCCGATCTTAGAGTAAAATCGCGAACACACTCGGCATCTGTAGTGGGCACAAAGAGTTGAACGAAAAGGCTGCTGCCCTCCGCGCGCTCTTTTCTCTCTCTCTCTGTTGTCGTCTAGCTGTGCAATTAAAATCTCACGACCAAGAGAGAGTGGGAACGGTAATGTTCCAGATTGAACTGAACCTGTGTCGCTTGTGCATAAACTTTAATCCTTCTGCTGAATTAGAACTTGTATTTTTTGTTTGGAATTGAAAATATTCAAATGGCGTAGAGCAAGCTACCATATACTTTATGGTACTTATTACAACTTTTTTGTACGTGTAAAGTTCGATTTAGACCCGATGCACATGAGCAACGCGATATATATTTATAATCGAGGATTCTTGATGGATATTTGGCTCCTATTATGACAAACTTTGACCACTCCTGATTTATAGAACGCGAGACTTTTGATCGGTACGTCGTCAATTTGCTAGAAGAGTGGCAGAAGTAACGAAGAGAAATTTCTAAGGAAATCGGTTTGGTCACTTATTTAAATAATATATTAAAAATCACGATCGTTTCATTAATTTTTCTTATAAAATGTTTATCAAATTTTGTGTAAATTTGTGTACGCAAACTGCACACTTAAACACAAAATACGGATAAATCAGAATTTTTATTTACTGCAAATTAACAAAAATAACATATTCGACTTATTTTTGTTAATTATTTTCTATCTTCTGTTTCTTAAACTAATCATTCTTCGTGTAAAGTGAAAAGTAATTTTAAGCATATTCTGCGTAAAATAAACAAAATAGAAAATTATAGAGTAAGTAAAAACATAACGAACGCAAAAAAAAAAAATACGTATTAATAAAGAAAAAAAAATTCGAATGGATTGCTATAGCAGACAAATAAATCTGAATACGCCAAGGAAGACAATTACATCGTTAATTTTCTAAATGAAATGGCCAGACGTACGATGGCCATTCCCTTTTCTCACGCTATCGCCTTTTTTCCTCCAAGAAAAGGCAAGACGGTCCCTAAAAGCTGGGCAGAACGCCGAAGTGCGAGTTGATTACGTATCGCGTGACTCGATCGCTTAAATTTCAGGCGAGTTGCTCTTTCCCCCTTGACAATCGACGATAGCGATGCAAGAAAAAGGAACAGGTCTAGAAATGTTTGTCGTTATTTTTCTCGAGATCCGCGTGATCGAGCTGAATCATCTCCAATTTTGGACAGTGTTGGTCACATGCCAACGCTTAATTTCTTCTCAAAGCCTTTCGAAAATTTCTGCCAATTTAAGATAACATAATGTCTTAATTTTTTGCTAATTTATGCTTCGGAGATTCTCATTATCTATCGAGAATCCTTACGTAAATATATGTTTACATTAACACGAACCGGGAATATATCGCTAATTTTCTAAATTTCGCTTATATCGACATTTTGGTAATATCAATAATTTCGTTCACATTACACGATAAGAAATAAAATTACGTTAATTCAAACAATACTGTGATAGTGCTGCTCGACAATTTGTCAATGCATAAGGAGTGACATGAATGGAAGAAATAATATAGACGTGACAATTGCAATGGGAGAAGTTCAACGCTAATTGCATTACGAAGCCCAATTCTAATCTAGATGTTGTCGTTTCATTTTGTGAATGAAACCATTTGAAGTCGTCTCCCGAGGGTGCACGACGTACTAATCTGAACGTCAAAATTAAATGC
>NW_017100131.1:693645-698282 GCF_001263275.1 Habropoda laboriosa | reverse complement strand
TGTTGGTGATTTAAAAAAAAAAAAAAAAAACATACAGGTTTTAAGTATCAGGTAAGGAAAGTTAATGTATTGTGCGTTATTTGTATCTGACATTAAAATTAATTTTTGTCGCTAATATAACCGTTTTTGTTGCATCTGGACCAGAATTTGTGGCACAAGTCGGTCTCGTTATTATATGGCAAAGCGTTAAGAACTATTGAAATTATTTCGAATATGATTTGATACTTGAAACTTGTGGAAGTCTAGATAGGTTTCAAGGTTTCGAAAGTTTTGATAGGACTTGTAGACTTGGCGAGTATACAATTTCTTGCAATTATTTTGAATGCCTCTGTCCGAGCAGTAATATTCATTTAAAATATTAAAGATATCGAATACTCACCAAGTTTTCAAGAGCTATCAAAATTTTCAAGGCTTTCAAGGTCTATTGGAACTTTAAAGACTCAAGATTTAAGACTTATCAAGACTTTCAAGGCCTATTGGAACGTTAAAGACTCAAAATTCAAGACTTTCAAGTCCTACTGGAACGTCAAAAACTCAAAATTCAAGACTTACCGAGCTTTTCAAAAGTTTTAAGACTTTCAAGATCTACTGGAACGTCAAAGACTCAAAATTCAAGACTTATCAAGACTTTCAAGATCCATCGAAACTTCAAAGACTCGAGACCGACCGAGGCTCAAAATTGAAGACTCATCAAGACTTTCAAGACTCTTACGTATCGAATTAATTCGAAATTTCCCAGTATTGAAAAACTTCGAATCACTTCGAAATCGAAATTCAAACGCGCATCGCTAGTTTCACCGTTTTCTTCGAGTCACCTGGTACAACTCTCAAAGAAACTCAGTCAGAGCCGGCACTTTAAGGAGCTCGCGCGGTTTTACGCTTACTTTATTGTTTTAGATTGGCTATCGTGGCGAAGCAACGAGGGGTTAACCGTAATCGCAGGAATAAACGAGGACGCGGCGTTCGCTTCTCTGGTGTGCAAAAAGGAGGCACACTTTGAGACTGAGCGACGATTAGGAGGGCCTGAACGGAAGGCCACGCGGCCTCGCCAACACTCTGCTCGTCCACAGTTCCGACGCACGTGCCGAAATCTTGTTAATACCATTCTGCAAAGTCGAGGCGGGCCAAGGTTGAACCCCGAGCGTTTCCTGAACGGCCACAGATAGCGATTTATAACCAGAGAAGAGCCGACCTGGCGGGCTGGCAATACTTTTTAAATAACACTTCCAGGCACCGAAACATTCACGCGAACACAATCCTTTCCTTCCGCGATGATCTCGATGCTGAACGCGTTCGCGTCCATTGATACGAGCCGCCGATTGCGGATGGGAACGATGATGGACGATTTTAATTCGATGCCAGAGGTGGGATTTCTTCAGAGGATGAAGATGCGTAGCGAAAGATTGCTTGATTTCTTGGTAGATAGTTGGAGATGTAATTTCGGTACGAACATAATAAACCCCTTTTGCCTGATGATTCTTCAATGGCTGTACTTTTCAACTTGGCGACCGGACTGGAAAATGTAGCAATTTTTGTTTTAATTTCAATTCCGTATGTATCATTTTTTAATATATCATTTCTCTCTTCTTTTATTTATATTCGCTTTATGTAAATTCTGTGTGTATAATTTGTTAATATAATATCATTTCTCTCTTCGTTTATTTATATTTGCTTTATGTAAATTCTGTGTGTATAATTTGTTAATATAATATCATTTCTCTCTTCTTTTATTTATATTCGCTTTATGTAAATTCTGTGTGTATAATTTGTTAATATAATATCATTTCTCTCTTCGTTTATTTATATTTGCTTTATGTAAATTCTGTGTGTATAATTTGTTAATATAATATCATTTCTCTCTTCTTTTATTTATATTCGCTTTATGTAAATTCTGTGTGTATAATTTGTTAATATAATATCATTTCTCTCTTCTTTTATTTATATTTACTTTATTTAAATTCGGTTTGTATAATTTTTTAATACAATACCAATTCTCTCTTTTGTTATTCGTATTTCGTTTATTTATGCACAAAATAATTTGAAATTGTTCTTTATTTTTAATAATAGTACAATTTATTATTATACTGTTTGTAGTAGTATAAATTGTTCAGTATAATAGCACACTTGGTATAATTTATTCTTAAATCATATAAAGAACAATCATACAATAGTTCCTAGAAGATACTACTTGTATCGTTTCAGTTCAGTAAAGATTTAGTAAAAATTATTTTCAAAAAAAGGAACCTGTAATTGTAATTCTTACGAGATTTCACATTCTTGAGGAAAGTCAAGATTGAGATACTATTTAGTGGAAACTGGCGATCAAATAACCTCTTACGAAGAGTCTATAGGGTAAATACTAGTTCGAAATTGAAATTTTGCTGCGGAATGATCGTTTTCGAAAGTAACATTTCACTACTTCTCACCATTTTTATTCTTTTACGACGCAAGATATCACGGAGTAATACGTCCACAATGTGTCAACACGTATTTCACCAAGATACGAAACGTCAAATTCGAATGTTCGAAATAAATGATTAAAAACCTGTACCATTTAGTTCTCCTCGAATTGAACGAATTTGTTAATTGTTTCGTTGACAAATACCTGTTTACGTATTCGAGTTCCATTTGTTCGCGGGTCTTTAAAATCGTAAATCTTGTGCGATTTAAAAGGAGAGAGAAAAGAAGAAAGAAACTTTCCGCCAGCGTTACGCGAGCGTGTGACGTCACACTGCGAACACGTGAACGATCGATGCTTTTAATTTGACCGGTATTAAAGTCCTTCCCAAAGATATAAGATACGGTGAAAGGTTGTCCCCTGACTTCATTTCGTATCGGTATATTTAGCAGAAGGTGGCAATTTATTAACTTTTTCTTTTTCGGACAAGTGGCGTAAGAAAAAAAAAAAAAAATATTTGACCAGCCATTAAAGAGGCCTTGAATTCTATTTATACGGAATTCTGAGACCTCAGAACTGATGCATTTTAAAGACGTTCTTCTTCGAACTTCTGATCCGGGAAAAAGTAGCGTTGTTATAACACATCGTGTATAGTCGACCGAGTGAAATTTTCTTAATTAAATTAATTCGTGAACACGGGTGGCGGTGCACAAAACGTCCATTTATTCTCATCTGACTGGAACAGGATTACTGGTCGAAGAAGTTGCGTAACCTTAAATTTCAATAAATTTACATATCGTATAAAATTCTGACTTTTTGTATTTTACGAGAATTCTCTCTCAGTAAGTTGATCTTTGTACGAACACTCAATGGAGGCTACAAGTTTCGTACCTCGAAGTTGTACAACTTCCTGACAATACCATGTGAAAAATAATGCTACTGTTGATCGACAATTTTATTATTGAACAAATGTAGAAATTGTACAAATTATTATTGGAAATTGTTTTACGTTTCGCGGTATCTATTAATTTATTTATTCACTCGTCGAACTGGCGAATTTATTATTGCCAAACATTTTGAAAACACTTGGCTGCTTTTTTTGAACGTTTGGAATTAATTTCATAATTGTTCCATAGATTATTAAACATAGCAAAACTCTCTCACACCATATACGCTAATTTATGTGGTGTATATTGTTCATGAAAAAGAAATTCGACACGTATTCTCTTTTGCTGGCAATAGTCTTGAAGGGGTGAAAACATCCCTTAAAGTTGAGGACGAAAAATATATACTGATTTAACAGGAACTAATAGACTCAACGGTTTAATAAAATATGTCAAATAATATGAATTTTCGAGTCAAAATTTTATACTAATTGTCATTTACCATCAACTTCAATCGCCACTTAAAATAGTTACAATCTAGGGTACCGAATTTCCTGAAAAAAAAAAATTAGTTTTCCTAACACTTACTTTCCTGCAAATTCACGCCACAGCATATACAGGGTGTCCGAATTATTTCCGATCAAACTCTGCCAGTGTGTTCTATGGGTATAGGTAAGAGAAAAATGTTATGTAAACATAGGTCGTTTGAAGCTTTATTAAAAAGTTATGGCAGATATACGAAATACGAAAGTAATGGTAACGGTTTTGAGGTTATGATATGTATAGTAGAAATACATAGATATATCCAGTCTGTTTATGGGAGCTGTGTTTACGATCTGAAGTCGTTGAAGGTGCCTGAACGTAACTTCTGCCAATGCCATTCTTGTTGTGCATCACACTAACCGCAAGTTCGTTACCATTTCCATTGTATTTCGTATTTTTGTTTATTACTTTTTAACGAAGCTTCAAACGATCCATGTTTATGTAAAATTTCTTTCTTGCTTATAGAATCTATTGCTTACCCGCAGAATATATCGATACATTACTTATAAAATATACTCACAAATTTTGATCCAAAAAAGAAAACTGGGACACCCGGTATAGGTACATTGAACAACACACGTTGTCCCAGCAGAGAATCTATCGATCCAGAAATTTTTCCCCGTAACTCGCCTATTTTCTCGTGATGCTATCCCGTGCCGGAAAAATCAAAATACGACAGATGTGACCGTGACTGAATGGGCTGACGACACGGCCAAATCGATAAGAGCGAAAGACTGGAGGGCATAATGCCGGCCGTGCGCAGCTGGCGATCGAAAGAAAGGAAAGTTCACAGCCGTAAAGCGTGCTCGAGG
>NW_017100131.1:690603-693607 GCF_001263275.1 Habropoda laboriosa | reverse complement strand
GTAGCCAGCTCATATCCTTTTTGGCTGAGGTCGCTCAGTGAACGAATCAATTTTCGCCGCGTGTGTACGCGCGCGAAATTTGAATTTGCGCGCTTCCAACCTTTACCATTTTATCGTATTTTAACAGATGAACGGCAGTCTTTCATGTGGAAATTTCGTTTAACGACAATGTGTTGGACACCTATGCAGCTAAGCAAGATATGAAAATTATGAAAATTGCTTTGAAGTATCGCTCTTATGGCTATTTGTACAAAGAAATTACCAATATTACTAACATTAATATTTACGTAATATTGAAGGGGTAGAGATATCATGAGATATTTCCTCTAAAAACAGCTGTCTTCTGTAAAAATCGTGTTCAGATTTATAACAACTTCTTAATTTCTCCATTTTTTTTGGACATTTTCTTCAACTTGAAACCCACATACTATTGGATAATAATGAAAATTACACGAATGAAGTTCTCACGCTAAAAAATGACAACCAAGTATAAAATAAGAGAACTGTTGCAAAAATGGAAAAATTTCAGTTCCCCTAATTAACTTAATCTCCTAGTTTCAGAAACATATGTTTCTACAGGTGAAATCCATACGCAGTCCACGAGAAGGGATACAGATCCAGATAAATTATAAAATTTCGCGTACAGCTAGAGAAACCAAAAATATTAAACACGTATTATTTTTCAGGCTGCTAATGTTCATATTTAGGGGATGAAATCATTATGCAAACTTGCAAGCTGGAAAACTATTAATTGGTATAACTCGAAAACGAATTGACATAGAGAAAAATGTTAAATACGAATTCTGTCTGTTTCTTCACGAGGAATAATTGGACGTAGGCAAAATTTCTGCAAGATGATAGATGATGCCACCATAGCTGAAAATATCCTATCTTTACAAACACTTTCTCACAAAATGCATTTCCTATTCAATCTGCACTAGAATGTGCATCAATTGGTACAGACACCGAACATTATACATATCGCGAAAGGGTTAAACGGTGGAGTGGCAGTTATCGATTGAGATTACAGAGTATGCCTGCGGAAGATGTTTGTTTACGTAAGGTTTCGCAACGAAATAACGCGTTCAGAGAAGGCACGAAGGAGAGATTGAATTAGAGGTGAGGTTGAACCAATGTTAATGGCGCGAAGTTGTGAATGGTTGGGAATCGAGTTAGAGTTGAAGTTAAATGTACGAAGGAGATTGAGGTGAAATTGATTTTAGAAGAGGGATATGATATATCGACTGTTGCCAGATAGTCACTATAGAATGAATACATTTGAGAATTCACGATAGATTCAACCTCTTCAGGGACACCGAAATAAATTTTTCGAAAAATCCAATATTTACGATAGAGAAAATATGAAAAACACGATCTCCCGAAATCTCGAAGGATCTCCTAAGGAAAGTAGTTTAACTGCTGTCGATGTAACATGAATATAAATGTAACTACATAAAAAATTATATCAATATTTTCTGATTTTAAAGAAAATCGTCCCTGAAGAGGTTAAGTTTCTCGTTCGCAAGCTTAGAAACTTACAATTGCTTATTCGATTGCTTTTTGAAAAATATAAATTACAGACTGATCGAGCAGTTTATTCAATTTTTCAGTATATTCTTTTTAAATTAATGCTCTGTTTTGTTATGCAAGTAAAGCTTTTCGACGTGTGACGTCGTTAACTTTCACGTTCGATCAATTCCGTTATCGATGATTTACAATGCAGGAAGAAACGCTTAGGATATTTCAAGAGTGTTCGTTATTCCATCTACCATCTGAAAGGTAGCATTACCGGTGAACTTTAAACTTTTAACAGAGTACCTAACGTTTAAACGATCGTTTACCAAGGATGAACTTGGAAAAACGAAGAATAGGAAAGAAACACGATTATGTATTGTACAATTCTGTCTTGAACATGATCGTCGTAATAATAAAGCTAACGAGCAATTAATAAGGGTGCACGATTTCCTCGACGAGGAAAGCACCGCGTATTTTATTTCCACCGATGCGAATGCACACGTAATCGTGAGAAATTGTACATGGAGGAATGTTATTGTCGGATAATTGCGATTTTTTTTAATGATCGATAATGAACAACTACACCTACACAAAATGGATACTCGCGCCGAGGACTCATGCGTAAATTATTCAGCAATGATTTATGCAGATATTTTCTTAATTGCTTTGGTCGTTAAACAAATGTGCCTTTACGCGCGAAGTAACTGTGCAATATAAGAGTATTAATAAGTTGTTTAATTAATGTAATTTACAAGTGAAATTGAAGTATGCAAATATTCTATCATTCGTTATAATATTCATTATAATTCGTAAGGTTGTTAATCGAAACATCGTTTCAAGTGACATTATTGTGGGAACCGAGGAGAAAGGAACACTTTTGGGTTTTGATCCTGGATTCCTATTATGATAGACAGAATCTTCCAATTCTAAATTATTTTCATCGCAAGATCTTTTAGACACTTCCAATAATACGATAAAGAATGTGATCGATGAAATTTTACCAGGCAACTGATTATTGGTACGAGCAAAAATTTTGCGGAACTGAAGAATCCTTTTTTAAATAGAAGATCTAGATCACTTCGACTTTTCAAGCACTACTTTAACACAATGTTGTACTCCATTTAAAATTAAAAGCGAAATGAAGTTATCTTCATCCTTTTCTTGTATAAGGTTATGATCTCGCTGCTCTAAATTCCCAAAGAAATCTATGCAAATTACTATAACGTACAGCCATGTACAGAATAAATCCCCCTACACTTCCTAGTGCCGAAAATCACGAACGAATAAATCTGAAAAGTTTCGACGCGGAGTTCCTCGACTCACAAGGAACCTAACTGAATCGATAAGAGCTAAAGCAGAGGCCAATTCTGTTGGCCTCTCAAGGCCATTTCTCCTGCGTCGCTTTTGAGCACCGACGAACCCCATCATGCGAGACCTATACAAGGTGACCCAATTTAATTTATAAATGCTAATATTTCGGGAACTACAC
>NW_017100131.1:686420-690569 GCF_001263275.1 Habropoda laboriosa | reverse complement strand
TTCAAGGTCAGTTGGATTTTTTTAAGTCCCCACAGGCAATCTGGGTCATTGACGACCGAAGAGAAATGTCTTCGAAACGAATTTTTATTTTTATTGAAAAATACTTTAAACTTCTGACTTAACGAACAATTGTGTGACGTAGTAGAGACTTTGATAAGTACCCCAGAATTTTTTCAAATTTTTTGAAAGCTTAAAACAGTAGAGAAATTAGACTTGGACACAAACGAACCAGTTTGCCTACTGAGGGTTAAATGGAAATATATACGGACAAATTGTTTACGACAAAGTTAACCTCTCCAAAGGAATGGTCATGAATAGTATAAGTAAAATTTTGTCCAAGGTTATATTTATTCAAAATTTTAAGCACATCGATATACTTTTCAATATAGAATCTTTTTTCGCGTGTCATTTTAAAGAATCAAGCGGCAACTATGTAATGGTAAAATATTTTTATACTTCAAAGATTTTTGAGACTTTCACGACCCGATATTACGTAACCATTATTGTTGAGGCTTTCAGGTATAAGTCGTGTCTTGCCTCCAAAAACAAGTTTTTTAATTCACTGTTGTTTCCGAAATATTAGTACTTATATATTAAAATGAATCACTTTGCATATGTAGTCGTTCAATTGGTCAACGTTATAGGCACATGGGCGTATCTGTTTGTGTAACTCGATCTTTGTTTTACTTCTGCCAGCAATGCGCTTCTCTTCGTCTTATATTTTATGAGGGTGCAACTCCGTCATCTGTTTCTTTTTTGGCTTTCTTTGTCTTATGCCTTCCGAGGGAGGTCTTCTGCGTCTAACTTTTTCTGACCATATGCTCTCCCATTCTTTTCGATGGGCTAATGTGTTCTTTTTTTCTTTAATATTCTAACGCCGCAATGAAAATTGTAAACTGATTGTAACATGCCATCGTCGGATAAATAAATCTTCTTTTCCGTTTATCCATATAGGCACACACAGACACGAGACCAGTAGCCATTACAGGTCTATAATGGCTGAATAGATAAGTATTTATAAAAAAAATGTTAGTTTTTCTAGTTTTCATCCTGTCTTTATGAAAATAACACCAATGAATTGGTGAGATTCTTCCGATGAAAATGATTCTAAACACGACATAAATTGGATCAGTTTGAGCAGTAATCAATTTCAACATGGCGGATTTTTATGGGTGCTTTTAAAACTGCTTACTGTTAAAACTAGTCCGATTTATATCGTGTTTGGACTCATTTTCATCGGGACACCCTCGCCAATCCGCTAGTAATGTTTTCACAAATACAGGATGAAAGTTGTAAAAATAAAAATTTTCGACATTCAGTATTCATTGTGCCTTTCAAGCGCCACGTCTCTCTTACGCTGTATCTATTCTCGCGTGGCTTTATGTACGGACGTGCATGCGTAGGTTGTGTGTGTATGTATGTGTGCCACAGAGTGGCCGACGTAGTTTAAGGGCTGAGCGGAAAAATTCTATTCGACGACTGTTAAACTGTCGCACGGTGAGGGTGGAAGCGAAAAGCGGCGGAGGAGAAAACCACGTGACAGGCGAACACATTTGGCCCTTACTATAATACGGTCGACGGTGAGTAGGTTCACGGAAAAGTACTCGCCAAGAGGGATGAAGAAAAAAAAGGGAGGTAAATACGTGTTCTATGTCGTTACACGTAACGTAGTAAACACACGTAGCCCTGGCATTCCACGACTGGTTACTCTACTCACTACGACCTCTTCCTTTCCCTCTTTCTTCATTTTGTCTCCCTCTAGCTCTCTTTCCTTTTACCGTATCCCCAGTCCATCCCCTCTTGCAGCCGGCTTTCACCCCTGTCTTCGTTTCTCTTCAACACCTTCTCTATATTTCTCCTCTGTTCGTCTCTCTTACGTTCCTTTCCTCGTCAGAAGCGATGGACATGATCCCAATTCGATCGATTTGCAGTCGTCTGTTCTTCGAACGGCACATGTTCTTCTATTTAGCTGATATCGCCGCAGAAAATTGATTTCTTCTTTTTTCCAGGAAAATGGTTGAAACATTTTTATTTCACACAACGGAGAATGGAAATTAAGGTTTATGATTATTTTATTTAGCGAAGATAATTTTCTGCGGATTTTGGCCTCTTTATTTTTAAATAATTTAGAGAAGTAACTAAGAATATTTTCAAATGGGAATTGTGCAATCTTGCAACGTTTTGCAAATTTTGTGTAACGCTGTGATACCAATCTGAAGAAATTAAATTAACGATTTCTACGGATAATTGAAAAAAGTGCAATTATTCATTTTACATTGTATCGAGTTTCTATTAACTGAACTACTTTGTAGACATACGGTTGTATCCAAGTATCGAACAGAAATATTTTAACAAGAATAGAGTGTAAGATAAAAACGGAGTAAAGTGAAAATTGCACACCTTTTATGGATACACCATAATTAACTCACTCGTTAGCTGTACCTATGCAGTAGAACTGCCTTATTCGAACTGAAAGGGAAGTATGACTGTTCATGGGAATTCTCAGGTACCGGACGATCGTTCAGACTGTAAAGTCGCAAATTAAGTAGTGAAAAAGGGGAAAGGAAGAAATGTTTGAAATTCTTCATTGATTTCATCAACTTTTACAGACATGAGAAACATTTAATTTCACTTAAATTGTTTAATACTGATACCTGTTAATTTGAAACAAAAATTCGATTATGTACTTCGACTTTTCAGCAGGTAGATAATATGAGTTAACATTTTCTTTCCACCAAAAAAATATATTTCTTACTCAGAGTGACCTAATTAATACAAAATCCTTCACACGATTTTTTAGTAAATTAATGTACGCTTAGTCTGAGCTGCATGATAAATAATGAATAAATGGTAAACAATGGAAATAAATATGAAACACTGAAATATGATATTATAATTTAATATTCACGAAACTTATCCTGTTACTGTGTTTTCATAGTGAATGAAGCCGATATATGGTTTTATTTATTAGCAGAATACCAGTTAGTTCATTGTCTCGAAAACTATTCATTTCTCGATACGTTGTAACTTATTTCGCCTTATTATTAAATTATTATTATTTTAATAATATTATTAATAATTTCGCAAAATTCTTTATACTGTGCAATTCTACCATCAAAAGTAGTTATTTCACTGAGAAAACCGGACTGATTTTCCTTCCTCTAACGAAACTTGTTCGAAACCATCAAATTTTAACATGTATTTTCTTCTTGTCTAAAATAGTAGAAACACTTGAAAGGAGATTGCAAAGGTACTCGACATACCAAAATCTAACGTTGAAAACTACTTACACAAACTTGATTACATAAGCCGTTTGAATGTTACACAAGTTGAAAATAGGAGAAAACTTTTGTGCTCAATCCAATCAAATTTCTCAATAATTATAAAATAACAAGTGGACCAATGATGCCACCGCTTCGCTAGAGAATTATCTTCTCCTTGGACCATTTACTGTATTTAACCCAAGAACCTGATACAAATTTTCAACTGCCTCTGACTCAGGTTACCCCATGTTGCAGTTGTACAAAAAAGCACTTAATAAATTAATAAATTAACATCGAAAATTCCTATGTTTACGAATATTTCAATATTTAACGTAATTAATAGTCACTGATATTGTTGCAAACACCATAATCAAGAAGACAGTCGTTCGTTACGAACCGATTTATCAATCTGAACCGAACCGAATACGGAAAAACACACATCACACTGAATTACTATTCTTCACCGCACAAAGAGTTGTTTTTATTCAAACATGTCAAATGAAGAAGTACCAGCACCCAACACTATTAATATTATCCACTTTTTTTTCTGTCAATTACTCTCTATTTCTTTTTTTTTTTCAGCTAATCATTCTCCGTATAAAGCAAAAAGTGACTTCAACGATATTCTGCGTGACATAAACAAACGATGAATTTACAAAATGATAAAATAAAATTTCTCAGTAGTTATAAATAACAAGGGTAATACCAGGAGGACAATAGAAAATTATAAAATAAATAAAAGAGTAAAAATTTCTCGGTAGTTATAAATAACAACGATAATAACAGGAGGGCAGTATAAAATGATAGACGGACGAGAACAGCTCGAAGCCATCGCTTCGCAAGAGAATTCTCTCCCACCGAAAGTCTCGGCTCGGCCTCGAGAAGA
>NW_017100131.1:667372-686378 GCF_001263275.1 Habropoda laboriosa | reverse complement strand
ACCAAACACGATGCAAGAGAACGGCCAGCCGGCCACCTATCGAACTCGCTCTCACTTTGCGCTGCAGTTTCGCGTTCTTTTATGATTCTGCATGCCATCGACAGTGCACCACCCACCACCATCGTTTCTCTCTTCACCTCCTCAGCTGGCTCTCTATTGTTTTCTCGCCACCTCTCGATCCACCGATTATCCCATTTTATTTCTCCTACCACCGAACGCCGAAATTCCTCAGATGGACCTCGAGGATCCAGATTTCACTCTCGATCAAACGATCGACCATCGAGTGCAACGACTACTCAGCTGACTCTCTAGTGCTTTCTTACCACCGTTTGATCCATCGATTATTCTCTTTTATTTCTCGTACCGCTAAACGCCGAAACTCCTCGCATGGATCTTCAAGGATCCAAATTTTCTCCTCGATCAAACGATCAACAACTTGGAGAATCAAAGACTCGACAAACCGACCATTGGATCCATCAATTATCCTCTTTTATTTCTCGTAACACTAAACGTTGAAATTTTCTCAGATGGATCTCGAAGGATCCACATTTCCCTCGATCATCGACCGTCAAGTGCAACAACTTGGAGAATCAAAGACTCGACAAACCGACCATTGGATCCATCAATTATCCTCTTTTATTTCTCGTAACATCAAACGTTGAAATTTTCTCAGATGGATCTCGAAGGATCCAGATTACCCTCGATCATCGACCGTCAAGTGCAACAACTTGGAGAATCAAAGACTCGACAAACCAACAGCTCAGCTGACTATCTATTGTTTTCTCACCATCTATTAGTTCCTTTTATTTCTCGTCTCACCGAGCGCCGAAACTTCTCGGACGGGGAGCTGGAAGGATCCAGATTTCCCTCTCGATCGAGTGCAGCAACCTGACGAACCAAAGTCTCGAGAAATCGGCTGTTTAGAGTTGCTCACGGAAACGCGAGTGAAAACAGCGAAGAAAATGAGTCTTTCTTGAACTCCGTCCAGATCTATATTGGATCTACACGGGTCTACACAAGGCGTATATAATAGATCTACGTGTAATGAGTTTTGCTTGAATTCTGTCCAGGTCTATAACGATTCTACGGTAGACTCGTGGTTGAAACGTGTGTCTACACTGGGTGTTCAGTTTCACTTGACGACGGTGAAACGCGTTTATCGTTGTTGAACGATTAATTTTCTCGGTTGATACGATCCGTTCGAATTGTCAACTGCGATCGTAATTTCTTCCCTTGACGTTATTTCTTGGATCGTTCGTTCGTTATCGGGTTTGCGAGTTTATTTTTGGTTTTTAGGCTCGGGTAGAATTTCACACGGTCACATGGTGGGTGAGCTTATTGTGTTAGTCTAATAGGCATCTAGCTCTGAAATATATTTCTGTGAAACGTGCTAGTCAGTTCTGCGTCGATGACGTGCAAAATGTCAGATCTGGGTTAAACCTGACAAAGAAGAATTCGGTGCTTCGAATAGATCAAAAATAGGTATAATACACCGGTGTTTTCTGTAGTACCGCAGTTTCATAGTAACAATTGACTTTTATTACTTGCTGTGAAATATAGTTGAACATGGTCGATCGTTGTCGAAATGTCACAAGGGCCAATTGTGTCTAGGATTAACTTGAATTATAACTTCGGCTGCAACGATGATTTCTAAATTGAAAAATGGTCGAATGCAAATTAAAATATTCATTTTTTAAATTATTGTCCATAAGTGTTGGAACATTGAATTCTACCGAGAACTATTGTTCTGCTAAAATTTGTCAATATTTACCAAAACCTATTAAAATTTACCGAAATCTACTAGTGTCTATTGAAATCTTTTAAAACCTACAGAAATTTACTAAATCTACCGAGATCTATAAAATCTTTTCAAAAGTCTACCGAATTCTACAGTCGTCCACTGAAATCTACCAAAATCTACTTACTGAATACAAAGTAAACCTCCCTCCTTACAAAATTATTAAGATTACAAAGAAATTATTCATTCTCCAATCTCGAAGTACAACAAGTACATAAATATGTCCATTTTTACTAATATACGACACCAACATTCACAAGCAAATGTAATTTAAATCATACAATACATTCTAGACGAACGGTTCGTTTCTCTCTATTTGCCTAATTACAACGAACGTACGTCGAGGAAAATATAACTGAAGAAAAAGCTTAAATTATTTTCTTGGAATATTAAAAAATTTATCCGCGCAGAAATTAAATCAGCCAACAACTAACTGCAACACGAACCACCGCTAAAAGAACCGTAAATCTAAGGTTTGAACACTCCAAGCTCGACACCGGTTTATAATTGAATTATTTCTTTAACTTTTCAACTCATCGCGAAAATAAATTGAGCTATCAGCCAAAAGAAATCCTATCCCTTACAAAATAGTAGCGCATCAAACACATAGAGAGAGAGAGAGAGACCAGCATGAAATGGCCGACAATTTGCCAACTGTCCACCACAATTTCGAGCGCGCTCCAAAAATTTTACAACCTTATATCGCAATCTGAACGTTAATTACACTTTCAAAACTCTCGAACCGTTCAATTAAGAACATAAATAATCCTGTACCACCGCGGAATGCCTTCTTTCTTGCGACTAGGAGGCGTTACATAATACCTGGCCAGACGTATTGGCCGTTCCTTTCGCGTGAAACGATCGATTCATTTGTGTCCCCCCGAATTACTCGAGCGCTAGTTACCGTTCTCCACCTAGTTTATCCGTCGACATCTATTGATCTGATATCGCGAATTTATCCGCGTAACAACCATAGGGAATCAGACGATCGAGATTTATAGCGTGGATGGCGCGAAGTCGCGTCGCACAGTGGTCCCAAATCGTGGAAACGTGATCGGAAATCATTGTTGCGTATTTATTTTCTTATTCATCGCGAATAGAGGCTATTTAGGAATTTTTTTTTCTTTTTTTTTTTTGAGTCGTAGAAATTGATTTTAATATTATTCGATCACTTTGATAAAAAAGAACTACCCTTATACAGGGGTGTTTCACTATAAGTGAAGAGAAATTTGCCACTTGATTTGGATATGATTTTGAGCAAATAATGTCGGATGATCATACCCTAAAAATTTAATAGTTCAAGAGATATCGTTAATGAAAGTTGTTAATTTTTACTCATTTATATACGTGTGTTGACGAGTGAAATGAATTTTTATCTCTAGAATTAATAGAAAGAAAAAATTAAATAGAGTAGTCTATAGGTGAAAGGGCCTAGCCGAATAAACATGGTAAAAGTGTCCCCAAACCGAATTTAATAAACAAACATCGGTTTTTGATTTTTCTAGGTGCCGTCCCCGACTCCGAAAAATCTGAAAAGATTGCACATTAATACCCATAACAAGACACTAATGCTGTAAAAATATAAACGTGGTCGTTTGATGATTTCGATATAAAAACAACATTTATAAACTTTCCGAATTCTTTAAAAATCGAGTTTGCAGTCAACAATTCCGAAAAAATTCACAGACATGTATGCCATTGGGTAGCACATCCATGATTTTTTTCATAAGTTTTCATGGAGTAAAACAAGAGAAATGGAGCTTAAACTACAAACTGCGTTTCACCCTGTAACTATCCTAGTAGCAGCTTGATACTTGGCAGAAAGGGTTTTCTTCGAGTGGTCTATCGAATGATATGCACCAAGATCAATTCGGTTTGCGGCACTTTTACCATGCTTATTCGGCTAGGCCCTTTCGTGGATCTACGATGAAGTCGAAAATTTGATCTCCGATCGCGACGAAGTTGAAAATAATAATCTACAGCTAAAATAAATAATTGAATAAAATAGTTACAGAAAATAAAATCCTTCTTCGAGTCAGCCGGATCTCATCTTCGAAAGACACCCTGTAGAGGGTGATGTGGCCGCCGGCCAAAAGGCCGAATTTATGAGCGAGCCACCCCCTCGCCCCACGAATTCTTACTGTTACGTCGTAATTGCCCTGACAGACAGTTTACAAACGCATTTTCAACCTGGCGGCCCTGCATAAAATTAGCATTTTCTTCGGCCATTCATAACACAGCAGAATGCTGATTCTGGTTTTAGGGAAAGCAAAAGCTGGTGGTTGGGAAGTTCGCAGCCCGGATTTCGTGCCGTTTTCTCTCTTACGCCTCGGTAAACCTTTAATTTCCCCGTAACGTCTGGATTCGCAATTAGCCGTAAATTTCCAGTCTGAGACGCGCAAGTCTCGCGGAAACGCCTTGCATTTTTACGATTGGAACACGTCCTTTGTAACTTTCGCATGTTTTCCAGATGTTCGTGTAAAAATTGTGTTAAATTTGTAAAAATGAGATGTGTTTCAATGTAATGTGTTAAAGAGATCGGGTATTTTTCAAGAAGCCTCGAGTACTGTTGACATATTCTATTAGCTGGAGATTTTGTGTAATAATAAGTGTCAGAAGACGAGAGAATACGGCGAGAAAGGAGATGAAAAGTTCTCGTAATTGAATGAGCGATTCTCAGAAGTGAAATAGAATGATTCCTCAATTCTAAGTCGAATTAATCAAGCTGATCTTTATTTTATACGTCCTGGATTAGTTTTCGGTGGATGTTCAGAGGTTCTGAGGTATAAATTATAGATTAAGATATTAATCGAGTCTGTCACGAACTGTCATCGTGAACGCACGTGAGAACGACAGTTCTATTATCGCTGTAACATAAGCGGTGAAGTGTGAGTGTTGCGAACTATACGTAAACGAACCACGCTCGACCTGGCAAAACCGACAGCCCGGAATCTCCGCGACTGCCGAGCCACTGTCTCTTTAAATTTTGATATTGTAATACTAATACTCTAACAAATGGATAACCGTGAATCGTCGCAAGTTAATTGCTCGACAGATGGAAAACTCAAGCTACGTGCATACAGATACGGAGAAAGAGTGGAGTCTACCTAAAACGATCAAAAGAAAAAGTTTAAAATAAATAACACCGAATGACAGTAACAATATAGGGAAAAAAAAAACAGAATGATTAACCCTTTGCACTCGGTCTTTTGGCTGTAAAAAATAAACTGTATTATTTTATTTCAATGTTCCATGTATTTTCTATTTCACTATGGCGAACAAATTTATGGAGATCCATAGATCTTTCTGTCACGATTAATGATTTATCAAGTGACAATTGTTTAACACGTTAAGCGCCACGTCAGTCACCGGTGACTGACAGTATACTTTTCGTTCAGGCCGCGTCAGCCGCTGTTGACTGACGATATACAATTTAAAAAATTATATTCTTCTCAGCCAGTAGCAATGACAACTCAACCCAAAAACAAACGTAATGGAAAAAAACAAACGTATATAAAATAAATAAAAGTTAGTAATTCATAATACGGATAATAATAACAACAACAATCTTGAATATTTAATACAAAAACTAGCACTTCACACATCTGAAGCAAACCAAATAATGCAAAACCTAACTACTCAAATGACTGCTGTCTTAAATCTTTTAACAGAAATTGTAACATTTCAACAAGCGAACAAAAAATGACCGAAATCGTAGAATGGAACTGCGATGGGCTGCAACGAAGAATGTCCGAGAAATCTTTTAACAGAAATTGTAACATTTCAACAAGCGAACAAAAAATGACCGAAATCGTAGAATAGAACTGCGATGGGCTGCAACGAAGAATGTCCGAGCTATACTCTGTTCAAAATGAGAGTAACCTCGCTTCGCGCATGGGACGTGCCTAAGGCAGGGCTAGAACCACTAGAGCGTCCAAACCCCCACTTAATCCTCTGCTACGTTCTCTGTCTATGCGCAGAACGGACGAGAATCGGTCCGAGAGCGAGGTTACTCTAATTTTGAACGACGTATATAAGAATATGCAGCAAGAAAAAACGCCGAAACACATCAATCAGGTAAGTTACACTTTAAACTTCCTTTCTGTACATATTACGGTACTCTACACCTTAGCGGTAAAGCACATGGCGGTTAAAAACAACATTAATCACATTCAACTTCCACTAATCCAAACAGAGAAGATACAAGTTACGATAAGTAAAATATTACTGCAACAACAGGTAACGGTGGCGAAATCGATTACGAGAACTAATTTATTTGAAAATTTTGATCTAAAAAACAAGTAATACTAAAAATAATAAGAATCCAATAAGTATTAAACAACGAATCTAAAATGTAATATAAAATTCTTCAATATGACGCTTCGTTTTTGAGAATATGCCAAATGTCGCCAAATGTCGACTTTTAGAATAAGAGCTTTCAAACTCAATTTTTCGAAAAAAAAAAACAGTTTTTTAATTGTATTTTAACAATCAAATATTTTTAATTTTCTTTTTTGCTCATAAGAATACTACACCATTTATTACCTACTTCACGATCGTCTAATTTTTCTCCCGCTTAATGTTTTCCGCACGATGCACGTTCATCTATCGACGACGTTACACGAGAATTACCTGCGGCCAATAATTGATCTATCGACAAATTACACGAAGTGCCAAGGGTTAAACGTGTAACAAGCTTTAATCACAAGTAGTATACACTTTCTCACTTCGTTAATAACATACACAGGAGTAACCGCTGCGACTTTAAATAACGGTAGAAAAAAATAGAAAAGTTTCTCCTTCGATTGTTAATTGCCTAATAATTACATATACTCTTCTCCAAAAGAAAAAAAAACCAACGTTTAAACCCTCGACTTCATTATAGCCGCCGGCGGTGTCCTGCACGTGTCAAAGTTCCAACAGCCTAAAACAGCCGATCGGCGAACGATACGTTCCGAGTTAATTACCAGCCTGCTCCACGGTTCCGTTAGGGTTTTCGTATTTTTCCTTAATCGAACACGCGCACACAGGTGTGTGCATGTACCTACGTCGGAGTCAAGCCAGCGTAGAGAGATAATTAAAATTCCCAACGATGAGGTAACGAGATGTGAGAGGCGACCTTTCCATCGAGACAAGAAAAGGAGGAGAAAGAAAATTTCGTTGCCGCGGTTTTAGAAGCACCTTCCAGGAAGGAAGCGTCTTTTGTATCCCAGGTGTGTGCGTGCGTATGCTAAACGGGTCTACCTGTGCGAGAAGTGAAACGAGAGATGCCAGAAATGCGACCCAAACGACCGTTGAGAGTCCCTTTGCTAGGCCCAGCAGCTACTCCAGTCGCAAATTAAGCGTCGTTCGAGAGCTGTATACCACGCCGCGGTCCTCCATCGTCGACGTTTCAAAGGATTTTACGAACGACGACCTTCCTTTCGCGAACTGTCACCATCGAGTGACATTGTTTCATGACTGTGTTTGCAACTCGTTGAAATATTGTACATGCATGTAATCTGGAAAATAGGAATCTCCCTGGTTTGCAATTAAAAACGAGCAAAAGTTACAACCAATTATTACAGTAAGCCCTGCAATATTTTCACTTTTTAAAAATTGGAAAAAATGCTGAAAGTTGCGTTTATATTCTATGAAAAAAATGCAACTTTTCGGTTAGTAATTACTTACGAAAAAAATTCTGGAATGTTACTTATTTCTAGACGCTTCAGGGTGGTGCACCACTTTAATGTAGGCGTAACAGTACAATTGCGGAGTCTTCTGAAAGAGAGTTCACAGGACGAAACAGCGAATTGAGTAAATTGCATTGGAAGTTTTAGTTTCACCTACAGATCAACTGTTCACGGTTCAATAAAAAGTGCTGCTCTGACCTTTACCTGAAATTTGGAGAGAAGATTTCTCTATAATGTCAATTTACTATAAGTCTCTCTCCCAGAAAGCTCCTCAATTAAAGATGAATAATCTCACTGAATAAACTATCGCGTTGTAAATATTAATTAACTAGTGACGAGTTAACTCGTCTTCTCCGGTTAACACGTTAAACACCAGTTAATCGTTTGCTACCTGTAATACGGAACACGCATAACGCATCGTTTATTCAACGAACAAGAACAATCTCGGTGGGATTGAACGTGTAAAAAACGGAAGTGCATAGAATTCTCTTTTTGCTAGAGTAACGTTTCAAATATTTGCAGCTATCTGACAGAAAAGGAAGAATGAAACACGGCAAGCGGAAAGAATGGCGACCGGCAGAGAAAAATACAATCCTCCCCACCCGGTTGAAATGCAATCTTGTCGCTTGGCTAACGTAAACGTTTTACTCGCCACTGCATGGTCTATTAAAGCGAACAAGAATTGCAAATTACCTGCATTCGTTCGCCTGTCATGGCGCGGTGAAGCGTCCCGGCGCCGCAAATGCGGCACGCCTCGTGCTACAGCGTTGACCGGAAACGTAGAAATACATTCCTAGAGGTAACTCTTTTGTGCCCGCCTTTTTCAACATTTCTCCCTTTCCTTCGTTCACTGTTCTTTTTCAACGTTAACATTGCCGCGATAAGGATGGAAACTGCAAGAGAAACATTCTTGTTTTTCTATTCTTTTGTACCGACAGTAGGTACATATTCCACTTGTGAATTTTGTAGCAATAATCTCATTTTTGTACCGTTTCTTCTTTTTCTCGTTCGTTCAATTTTCCGCTTGAAATGGTTAATTTCTTAGCGTTTTCTTTTTCCTTTCATCTCCTTCGGTGCAGTTTCGCAACAATGAAATTTAATTTCAAGTTGAAATTGAACTTCATAACTGCGGTCCTTTTCTTTTTTACGCAGGTATCTCTCTGATTACTTTGGAATGCGCACCGAAATTGTAGATCGTAGAACGGGGGAGAACGAAACAGTGTAAAATATGCTACGTTGTTTCTTTCGGTTCGAGAAACGTTTGAAATTCAGAAGTTAAAGGAGGTACGTCGCGTGACAAAACCGACGCGAACGCAAAGTGGCACGCACAAGAAGTACCCTACAAGTACGTCAATTACCAGCTTCGTAAATGCGACATTGGCATCAATCGTGTTGCTCGCGGGGATCTCGTGTCTTTTGATGTTAGAAAACAAGTAAAAATATTCATAGTTACGAAACTCAGTGAAGATGTTAAAAATTCTTCTCGAAAGAGTTGTTATTAAAATTCACATTATTTTAAAGTAGATAACAATAATGTTCGTTAAACTTCATAATATTTGCATAATATTAAATTAATCCGGAAAAAGGACATCCCGGAAGATGAGTAATATTAGCGGACACGATATAATTCCTTGTGAAAATGTGAACATTGAAAATTTATCGGTAAAAACAAAAGCGAACGATAAATGTTTTTAATTCGAATAAATTTTCGAAATTAACTTCCCCGAAAATGGTGCCTCCCTCAGAAAAATGGTACTTTTCATTTTTTCGTTAATTTCACATTTTGATCAACATTTAACACAATCTGCATTAACTGTGTGTCGAATAAAAAATATTATTTCCAATTTATATACTTATGTACGACACAAATTGTCACAGATTTACTACTGTTTGCAAGGACTTTCGATAGAGATGATCAAGTCCCTATACGCAGGGTGTTACGTTTAAACGAGAATGGTGGATTGAAGCTGTCAAAAAAATGTTCCTGTAAAAGTTGTTTCGTATAAAAGAGCACATTGTGTAGTATAAATAATTTTTCTGTGGTTGAAGTAGTGGGGGAGATATCGAAGTCAAGTTCATTTTTTTATATGGAGCCCTGTGTTTTTTTAAAAGTACAATCGAAGGATATGCCCAGGATACAACGATGATAAACTGAATTAAGTGCCTTAACCAGGTAAATCTTCATTACAAATAAAAGTACATATACCTTTTGTTTATTTAGAGTCAATTCGAACACTGTTATATATTTCTGTAACCCCTAAATAAATATCAAAACTCACAGATCCTTATTTGGTGAACGCCCAATATATTCCTGAAGATTGTGCTTATAAACGCAAAGAAATAAAAAAAAAAAAAGAAAGTACACCGTACCAAAAGAAACAAAACGGAAAAACGATCTCGCTTATAACGATATCCAAGATGGCGCCGATGACATCGCGCGCCCCCAAGGCTACCAACCCTGGTTACATTCCCCTAGATTTATTTTAACCTTCGATAATAAAAAATAAATTATACTAAAATTGTCAGGGATCACCGTA
This sequence comes from Habropoda laboriosa, assembly GCF_001263275.1. Classification (NCBI taxonomy): domain Eukaryota; kingdom Metazoa; phylum Arthropoda; class Insecta; order Hymenoptera; family Apidae; genus Habropoda; species Habropoda laboriosa. The sequence goes on along the minus strand of NW_017100131.1, from coordinate 676,371 downwards.
AACAAACTCGCGTGAAGAATCAACGTCGATTCGATGAAAATCGGCAACGAAAAAGCGTAATTCAAGAAAATTCAAGCGTGTAGCACGGAGAATCGTTGGCAAGAGTGAGAGGAGAGGAAACGATAGACCATTTCTACGGTTATCGTATTAAGAACACGTATCCAAGTTCGAACGATCCGAGTAACTTCGCTGGCGTATTTGGAGGACTTGGCATGAGAACGCTGGGGAAGAAAAATAACTTAAGTGCATTCGAGTCCCGCAAGAGCTTGGGAAAAGCTGGACACCTTGCCAAGGCACGAAGCCGTACATTACCGACTCCGGTGGAACGGAGAGGAAAGAAAATGGGATTTAAACTGCGCTGGACTCGACGACCGATTGCGAAAACCGAAATAAAAGAAAGGAGAAGAGTCTGGTTTTATTAATTATCGTGTCATAGCGGTGAAATTTATACTATTGTGCTAAAGTTGGTACCGCGTGAAATTGTCCTTTCTGTAGATCGAAATAAAAACAATGTATTTTCAGAAATTATTAGTTTTATTTCATCGAAATGTGCGCCGTTAGTATTAATGACCTCTTCTCAACGGACTATCAAGTGATATATTCCATTTTTATAAAAATTAACGTCCCGTTAATTCGATACTTTATACATTTCGACATGATTCAACTATGGTCTAAAGGTATAGTTTAAATTCGTATAAGAAAGGTGCTCTATTTAAATTTCTTCAGAGACATGTTGTCTTCTTACACGAAACAGTTAAACAGGGAACAAAGGGAACAGAGAAGCACAACGCCAAAGTAACATCTGTAAGGTGTCTCAATTTTTTCCGATCGAACTTTGTCAAATTTTGTCAGTACGTTCTACGGGTATAAATAAGAAAAATTTTTAATATAAACATAGATCGTTTGAAGCTTTACTATGATGTTATGTACAAGTCATCAACAACAATGAAAATTACATCGACGATAGATCTGTTTTCATTCTTTCTAAATAAAGTGTACCCAAAATCATAAAGAATTCATTTCTACACCTGATACGCCCATAGATACAGTTCCGTTTAAAAAAACAGAGCAAATTTGCATTTCGTAGGTGCAACCTTGCACTTATGCAAAAGAAGAAGTCGTAAGAAAGTAGACTTCTCAATATCATTCAACTCTCTCCTCCGCAACTTTTTCCTATCTACGGTGAAACTCGAGATACAGCTCGTCCGAATTACATCACTCGCCCTGTACAGTTTGTCCAAGCAAAACTATCCATTACGCAGGGTTTACCAATCACGGTCGATTGTCAATTATTCCGACATCGGCAATTTCACGCGGTACAACCTAATGCATGCAGCCGAGGACGTTACTCCCGGTTTCCGAGCGGCGACCACGACTCGATCCAAAAAGACAGGGAAACTGCGACGATGGCCAAAATATCTCGTCAAACGGTGCGCAACGCCGAGCCATTCCGGAATCGACGTGACCTTCTTTCATCGTGGTTGCCTGGTTCGATGCACTTTTGACCAGCCTCGAACTCGATTACCCCCGGTACGAATATTCTGGACCTCGATTCCTCAGACTTTTAACCTCCCCTCCGATGTCTGGCGCCATTTAAACGTCCCGTTGTTGAGATCGTATCAACGCCACAAGACAAGATTCAGATCTGGAGCATCACTTCGAGTTAACGAAATTGGGAAATCAACTCCTTGCCTCGCGAGCTTTCTTCGTTGCTGGCTCTATAAACTGGTTGCCGTTTGTTTACGTGGAAAAGAGAAGTATCGTTGATTGCGGTTAATACTGGCACGGAGATGTGGAAACGAAATTATTATTATATAGAAATTGTATATTTCGTTTTCCGTGATATTACGATTTCAATCATAGTGATTTTCATAAATCCTGTTACGGATTTAGTAACATTTAGCAATCCTCAGTCTTGTATACAACTACTTTTCTCACATCTTGATCATCATTTCTGCCGCAAGTCTAACACGTTGTTATAGGTTAAAGGGTTAAATCTGTTGTGTAATAGAAGCTTTACCAGAATACATTTATTCCTACAATAAAAGCTTTTACCTAACAAAACGTTCAGATTTACGAACGAGAGTGTACATATTCGTAGCGACTCCAAGTGTTTCACAGCTCATCACTACTCTCACAGGTGTCTAAATCCCAGCGAACACTCGAGAAAGTAGCAAACGAAGCTGTCCGAGCAAAGCTCTACCGTTAACCCGACACAAATCAACGTCTAACGTTTCGCCACTTAACGCGTCATCACCTAAAAAGGTACATTCAGACACGCCGTACAAACCTCCCGACCTTGCACGAACGCGTGTGTATCAGCTGCACGCGCGTGCAAACCACGTTGGCTTCGCGATCGTCTTAGAGGGCTCATTAACATAAATACATAACGTTCGCGTAACAACATCGCGACGGTTCAACATACTCAGCTTGCTCGCGGCCGTTAGACCGCCTATAAAATGCAGCCGGTAGGAATGCGCGTGGGAATGGCTATGCAGGAGAAAGAGACGGCGAAATGAGAGTGGTGTGTCTGTGCGTGTGTATCGTGGTGGTCGATGAATCGATTGCAATTGATCGTTTCCATTATTTAAAGACTCCAGAAACCATTCGTTCTCCGTGTCTCTGGGGAATGTGTGTTTCTTCGCGTGTTTCCATTGCTCCACCGCTCAGATTGTTCTTTTCTATCGATTACACGTTGCTTGCTTGTCGTTACTTTTCCCTTCTTTTTCTTTCCCTTTCTGCCCTTCTTTCTTTCTCCATTTGTTTGCTCGAGCAGTTTACTTCGGAGACTGTGTAAGACTCGGGTCTCTTGGAAGTGGGCTAAGTGAATTGCACGTAATTGGAATGTACCATGGGAGACTTGACGTGTGTGAATATCTTTCGGTGAAAGGGAGTAAAATGGTTTTTGCTTCGTACGAATGTTTAACACTGGAGCAACTCGCGTTCGATGTATACCTAATTTTACCGGATTTGTTAATTTCATGGGTGTCTGCAGGAAGGTTTTATTTAATATTTCAATATTTCTTCGCTAACTGGTACATTCGTGAAGAATTATCCTCTCTATGCTTATTCGAAGCCCTGCGTATGCTTTAGTTTATGGTATTCTTGCGTCGCCATGCACGCGAGGAAACCCCGGCCTGGCGGATTATCGTCATAAAATTCATTAGTCAAATTCGACCGCCAGACCGGGCTACCAAACCATCGGCCCGCAATAAACCTCCTCGAGCCAACGCATCGACGGAACAAAAACCCCGCGAACCTCTCCTTTCCATAACCGATGCTCTTTTCCGTCAGGCCGACGACTCCACGGTTCGTCCTCTGACCAGCGCTTGGAGTCTCGCTCTCGCAGTGACACCCAAGCCAGCCAAACACAGTACAATACAAAGTTCGCATCGTTCGATCATACCATATTTCTCATCAACAGTTGTACATTCAGTCAAGACAATAAAATTCTCTGAATTAATCGGAACCACCAAAAGAGACCAATTTCTCAATTGGGCAGCGAGCCTGTACCGTCACCTAGAGTGTAAAGAATTGCAGCCCACGGGAAGCTACAGGTATACCGAGGATGATGTAGGTTCATCCTTGCCCAAGTGAGAAAAATCATTTACCGAATACTGACAAAAAACCATTTATTGAATATTCCTCCATCCATAGGGTGTCCCAGTTTTCTAAACTAAAGTGTCCCAAAGCGAATATACCGCGACGTTGCAAAACTTCTGTTGACTTTTCACGTTATTATATATGTACAGTTGTTAAATTCGTCGTCTTTTATTCTAATGAAAAGTATTTAGGGAATGCTAGTCATTTAAAGAGCAACAGGTAACATATCTACCAATATCATTTATACTTCAACTTTTGTCCTAAAATTTCGTGGCGATACTTACGTGAGACACCCTCTACATATTTTTTACAAATACATTGTAACGAATTATGCAATTATTAAGTTCAATCATTTCGTCGGGTTTAGGTATATTTTGGTAAATTAGAGTTGTTCGTGGAAAACAATTCTTTCGACGAAAATCTTAAAAGCACCTTAATAACCTCGGCAGTTTAAAATAAATCTGAAATCCGTCATTTTGACAGGTTTGCTTACTCCAGTGTTAACGGGATTAAGCTACATTTGATGGGAGAAGCAAGAATTAATAGTGACACAGAAAGCAACTAAGGCTGGTAAAATACACAGACACGTTCACGTGTAACTTTCAAAAGTCAGATGATGTTACAGAAGGTTAACTTGATTTAAATTCTATAATGAGATTTAGAGTTGATATTATTGTAGATGAACGCTGGGTGGTTTTGCAGAAGACATCTGTTATCTTGATCATTTTGCGCATTAGCTTGTTCTTTTAATGAGATTTTAATGGTTCCTGGTGGGCTGAGGAAATCAAGTTTCGTTGAATTAGTACTCTGCACGACGTTTAATCTGAAGTTACGTCATTGTTAATCCTACGTGTTTAATATATCTCCTTGGGAGACGTGCAACAAGCAAAGTCGCTTTTCAAGATCCATCTTTAGGGAAATTAGAGGGCAATTTCAGGCTTTAAACAGTCTTCTTTCCTCCGTTAAAATTACCATAAAAATGGGAACGTACCGAACTGCATTATCGAGCGAAATAATTATTAGATCGAAGCGAGTAATCGCTTTTACTCGTAATTTATGGTGAATCACCAATATTCAATTTTCACGTAAAACTATAGTACTATGAGAATAAGATTTCTAAACATACTTCTTAATAACACGATCTAACCAGGTACTTCGTCATAAGGATAACACGAAAATTTGAACACTTTTCAAGAAATGTTTTCTCGCTATACAATTTCCATACTACTTTCGTGCAATTTCAAAGTTAACCCTTTAACCTATAACAACGTGTCGGACTCGTGTCAGAGATTCTGGTCAAATGCGACAAAAATAGTTATAATTGCAAGAAAAATTAATTTCGATCCGAACTTTCGTATTAATTTGTAAGACTGAGGATTACTAAATGTAATTAACCTGTAACAAATTAGGCTTTGTTACCTGATACAGTACTAAAACAGTAAATGGCTGAAATGCATAGCCAGAAAAAAATCATAGGTTAAAGGGTTAAGCAGCTAACACGTTTATAATTCATGCAGGCATTTAAAAGTTACTCCGTGGACAAAATTTCACGAATATTTGAAAATTGCTCCAACAAAAGTAACGTTTTCTGGACATACTTTATCTTCATACAAATAAGTACGAAATACTGAAGAGATAGGACTATCGAGTTCTAAATTGTTCATGTGGAGCTAATTAAAATCAAAGATAATGTAAACAAACGTTCGTTGTCCTCTGGCTCTCAAGAAACAGCGGTATCCTTACAGTGAGTCAAACATCAATACTCTGTCTTACCTGCAACAAAAAAATTCAACTATACATTAGCGAGTTACAATAACGTACGAACTTATCGATAAAAATGACTTGCGCAGACAACAAAATGAACATTACTTATTACCCAAAGTAGAAAAGATGAGCTCAAGAACGAAAGGACGCAAGAAAGAAAGACTGAAAGGGGTGATTGCAGATTGTCGAAGTAATCAAGATGTTTTCACACGTGAGAAGAAACTATGAATAATGGAGACGATAAAGTAAAATGTCCATCTCATATACCAGAACATTTCGATTACTTTGAAAATCTACAAAAATTCCTCTTTTACTCAATGTACCCCGACAATCACGAACAATTCGATATTTTTGTTGAATCGAGGCCTCCATACCCGTCGACACATTTTCATACGTGAGAAAGGAAGCGAATTTATATCCGTTCGAACATTTCTCTCATTTTCACTCGAATTTCATATTTATTATTTATTTATTTGATTGTTAATCAACGGGTTCAAGAACCGTTTAATATACAGGCGTTGAAATTCACACAGAGCAGTAGTATAATGTGCAGTACAAAATAAAGAAGAGAAAAATAAAAATAAATGAAATAATATAAAATAGAATGAAACGAGAAAACAGAAGAATAACACGCAAGACAAAGAGTAAATTAAGGATTATTTACTTTTGATAGATAAGAAATCCGTTCGCGTTGGTGCATAAACGATTTAAGGAGTTAAATTTCCCACAAAGAGTCCGGTGAGTCTTTAATGACTCTATATAATTCGAATAATATCGATTTGAACGTGAATCGCCACGGCTTAATTACAACATTTCTATAAATTTCGTTTAGCTTCCTCTTGTTTCGCAATTTTTCCCGCTTCGAGGTCGAGGCGAGAACTTAATACGCACAACAGGCGACGAAGGGAGAAAAAGAATGCCGATAATTAAAATTCACGAGAAACAGGACACTTTGCTGGCTCTCGTGGCATCAACCGCGTGCCTTCGAGGCGTTAATCGGATCAACGGGCGCAACGAGTGGGTCGGCTGATATTATTCTCCCCTAGATTTAGGGATTTTCCTGATGAAGACGCACGCTTCTGTAACGTATCGAAGTTACAGCCACCTCGAAACTCGAGTATAGAGTATTTTATAATAGTTACAAGGAAATTTGGTGACAGAATCTCTTTGAACCGAGAGACAGATATCGGTGAAGTTTCTTCGAGATGTTATAGGGGGTACAATTGAATTCCTTCGTATGAAAGTAAGTCGAAAATGTAGAATAAAATTATTTCACACAAGCCTCGATTTTCGAGAAAATCGAATTTAAATGTTCGTTACGTACACACTCGTTTCTAAGTATTAGAGCACTTACCGAACGCAAAACAAACCTAAACAGTCATTACGAAATTATTCAGCTTTTAATATAAAAATAATGTAGAAGCTTTTTCATGCAAACACATGCAACAGTTTTATTATATTGCACTCATACATTAAAATAGCATTACAAAAGTACGATGTAAGATAGAAATTGAAATTTTTATTTCACTATCACAGCTACATTAAGGGGGTCTTCTAGTGCGACGGGCGTTTTTTCAGGCTTTTTTTGGTAATTTATTACACAAGTACGGTAACAGTTATTAACATGAGCTTTATTCCTAGGTATTTACTTATCCTTGAAGAATCATTACAAATTTTTGTTGTTGAAAAATGATTAAATATGACTGCTGTGGAACACGTCAAACAGGAGCATGGAAAAAAAGGTAGGTCCGTGGTTGCCAACGATTTGAGCTATTCTGCTTATTTAGTATGCATGTCGCTATGGTCGGTAGTAGAATAAAAGAAAAATATTGAAAATTAAAAAAATGACAGCACTTTGAATACGAAGTATCGATCTTTCCACTTTCTTTCGTCTTTCAGAGGCTCTAAAAATCAGAAAAATATATATTTTGGCATAATTCTACTACCGACCATAGCCACACATTTTCTGAAGATATGTGCAAAATTTGAGTTCGATTGGTTCAGTAGTTTTTGCCAGATCGTGGCAACGCGTTTAAAGCTTCGAGTGCAATTTAGATTCTCCCTTGATATCTCATACTAAACGAGATATAATTTCGTTATTTTATTCAATACAACTATCAAACTTCAGGAGTACATTCTTAAAGAGTTGTACTTTCGATATATGCAAAAAAATAAAAATCGATTTTTTAAAACCGTCACACTAGAAGATCCCCTTAAGAAAGAATTTTGAAAGCTCTAGCGTTTGACAGCAAGTGGTACACTATTTTCATAGAAAAAAGTACTAACTTTTTTATGTAACATTACAAGTATACGGTTTTTATAAAATATTGTAAAAAAAGAAACTTTAACAAACACATATACATAATTAAGTAAAATAGTTATATCAGATCTATTTCTACAATTTAGTGATTCAATAAATAAAATTGGCAAAGTAGTCCGAGGTACTAATACGTCTCTGGTAACATCTTAGACACAGATGTCTGTAGTTAATGGTTAAATCATATAATAGTTTTGGTACGAACATAATAGGTGTCATAATACTTATGAACGGCAGTGTACGCGTGCACTCGACTGGCCACAATCTAAAGTAAGTACTACTTCGTTCACCCAATCTGACTATTCACAGTTATTTCTGTCAATTTGGATTTGATACGGTTTAAAATAATCTGTTTATTCGATTAATTGAAAAATTGCTGGAAATGTCGTCCTTGATGTCGCAGGCAAATTCTAGCTCGGCGAATTAACCCTTTCGTGACCGAGTAATTTTTCAAAAGAATTTGCTATTGATCTACCGAATCATCGCGTCTTGAACGAATACTAAATTGAGATCAATTTTCGATTTAATACTCGAGTGGGACATGTGCATCCCACAGGTCGCGAAGTATGTGTTGAAATTCGTGACACTGGCTTTCAATTGAAGACGATTTTGATTATCTTCAGAATGGTGGAGTCATATTAAAGAAACAGTTTATTCTGAAGTGAACTTGATTTTCTGAAAAATAGAGCCCTGAGTGGACAAATTTTACGCTATACCTTCAATTTACTTTTACGCGAGGAATCACGTCTTTTCGTCGAGGAAAAAAAAAGAGGATTTAATCGTTAGATCTGACGAGAATAAATTTGAAAATACGAGAGATGCTCGTCTTAATTTACGTTGAATTTTAAATGCAGAGCGCAATTTCAGTTTCTTGCAGATTGGACGTTTCATTTTTTGTAAATTTCAAGCGTCTTATGGGTAAAGTATATTGTGAAGAGAATAACAATAAACACTAGAATAATTGTTTAAGTATAATATTACACAAAAATTTGCGTATTCTTGTAAAAATTCAATTTCTTTAAAGTGTTTTCATTTAAAGAATTTCTCCATCTTCAACTTCTTTTCGTTTTCATTGTTTAGGTACACAAAGTGCACCAAACTTATACTTTACGTTATTTTAAACCAACGAAGATATACAACTTACAAATTTTTCATCTCGCAGTATGCTCAATAATTTAAATCAGAACATAAACGGAAGCAAAAAAATATCCTCCAGGTGAGATCTCGACACTCAACCAAAGTATAATAATTTCACTTTCATAAAATTTACGAATGGACATTATTCAATATTTCCAAAAAAAAAAAAAAAGATTCA
>NW_017100131.1:642726-667071 GCF_001263275.1 Habropoda laboriosa | reverse complement strand
AAAAAGATTCAGAAACCCATTACAAAAAGGAAGAATACAAAATTTTTGATCCTGCACAGTAGAAGGGAAGAAGCTGACGAAGTTCCTTTTTCAAATACCGAAAATTTGATTTTTCACGCGACTACGATCGTTTCCCCCCGTGGACTCTTCAAACAGGCCGAGTCACATTCACCGATCTCTCACAATTTGCCCGCAATCAAAGGTGGCTCGTGTTGCACACATTCGTCCGACAGAGGGGCAAAAAATCGTGACTCGAGTGTACGGAACTGTATTGGGGGAGAGGGAATTAAAAGAGAAAACAGTAGGACGAGAATACACCTGACACTCTAATACGGCAGCGACTGCGGTGAGACAGCTGTATTCCCAGGAGAGTCAACACTGATAGCGACGGCCATGCAATTACCGGCTTCAGCCCGAGCCATGGAAAAGCCGGTAATTAGTTAACGTGCTCCAGATTCGATGTTTGAGTAGATAAGCTGACAGCCTGACCGCGGCTGCATGCGATTCATGCGGCTGATTCATGGTCAGGGTCAAGGTAGCCTAGCAAATTCCGACACCTATTGGGCCGGGTCAGCTGCGACGTTTCGCGTAATTATGCCAGTTTCCGTTTCCTAAGCGTTATCAGGCAGAATCGAGGCGGGAATCGAACGAATGGTGGAAAAGCGCGGAAGGAATTTTGGTATTGTAAGAAACACGGAAAACTTCCTTTTAGAAAGAAAATCTGCAACGTATTTTGTTATTTACACTAACGAGAAAAACAGACAGTTTGCAGACAAGACTACTGCACAATTTCCACAGACAGACTGACTCGCTTCTGTTGCTCGTCTCTTGTTTATATAATATGTACATAGATGTTTCGGGACAGTTCTCGGTTATTCCAAACAAAACACAAAAGTGAATATGTTTATACACTACCGGCCAAAAGTTTGGAATCACCTCCCACTTTTCATCAATATCCCACTTATCTCAATTCTAACTTTACCAATTTATCTCATATCAATTGATTCGAATGATAAAAAATTCTCAAAGTTGCTGACTTTTTTCTGGAAATTTTTGTGTAAATTGCTCAGTGATTCCAAAATTTTGGCCGGTAGTGTATGTCTTCCGCGGTTCGAGAAATTTCCCGAATGCTCTCGAAAAAAACGGAGAACTCCTTACAGTATATCGGCTAATCGTAAGGGAGACAGTATCGTAGTTTTGTAAGACTCGCTTTAGAGTTGCCGAGATTATTTTTTTAAATATTTGACGATCAGTTACCTGAAGATTCAAAAAAATTTGGAATTTTAAGGAAATGTAGTTCAAGTGACGCTAATTGCGAAGCAATTTTTTTGTTTCGATAATGAAACAGTCTTAGGGGTGAAAATATTTCAGAAAAAATTGTCAGTTTTCAAAAACCGAAGGAAAGTAAGTTAAATCTAAAGTTGTGCGGTTTTTGATGTCCTGCATTGTGGCGGTGAAGAATCTTGGAAAAACATTTTCAGTTTTAATTTAAATATTCACGATAATGTGATTTTTTCAAAGGAAAATATTATTGTTCTTTGTACCAATAGTGAATGTTACGCTTCTGGATAAACTAACGTAAATATTATTTATCTACTTTAAAATTACACAACGTAAAATAAATGCCAATGGAGACTTTTCTGACTGATTCTGAGTGTATTTTCTTCTCTCTAGAATTCATTTATAATGTTAAAAACAAAGCAACGAAGCCTGACTTTAAGTAAATCGTAATTTTCTGCTCTATAGTTTCTACCTTGGATCATTTGTTTTTAACCAGTTAACCGGAGAAGACGAGTTAACTCGTCGTTCGAACAATCAGTATTTAAAATACAACGTTTCGTTCACCGAGGGAATCCTCATTTTTAATTGCATGGTTATATCTATATTAAACGTAAGAAACAAAGTAACTTTTTCCAATTTCCAATTACACGTTGAAGATATTCACTTTCTGACTAAAACATAAACCCAGTTAACGAGTTAACTTAGAACGACTTAAATTTGATTAAAATCAATTTGAACTTCTCCTGTAATTCCTCTTACAGACGCAACTTAAGAAATTTTTCACAATAAACCAACCCAATCTTATCGATCAACACGTATCTCACCTAATTCAGATACAGGAGAAAGCAAATGGTGTAGACAACAAAAAAGCAAAATTATCACAAAGCAGACATCGCTTATCACGAAAGCAGACATACTAAACACAGTCATTAACCGTTTCTAGCTACGCAAACAGAGACCACCAGAAGAAACTATTCAAACATGACATCGATAACGTTTCTTCTGCTCACGGTCATTCGAACAACGACCAGTAATGACATTGATAACGTTTCTTGCGCTCGCAGTAATTCGAACAGTAACTTCTGAATGGACAGTGTCGTAATCGACGTGCTATACAACCGCAACCTTCGGTTCCCGTGCCGACTACAGAACAGTAAACTAGATTTAATTCGTCTCGGTCGTGGCCGACCTGGAGGACGTAATGACGCCGATGCCACTTAAGCCAATTAACCAATAGCTGCCAATTCGTCTCGGGTTAAACAACTTCCGATTTATTTTCTCCGCTCTTTGTTTATTTCTTTTTTTTTCTTTTTTGTTTTCTTTTGTCTCCGGTAACAGATACGACCCTGAATCGATCGTGAGCGCGGGCCATCCTCGATTCAATTACGAAGCTGTACTTTCCCCTTTTCTCTGAGACGGAGAAAGCATAAGTATAGGTCATTTGGAGAACCAACAGTTACCGATGAACGCATCTTTACGAGTTGAATGGAATGTTTATCTCGTATTAATTTATCAGGTATTACGTGATCGATATTCAGTTTTTGGTCATTTCTACTTGTGTAACTATTTACAAATGTTAGCAAACGTGTGCAGAATATTTTGTCTAATTTTAAAAGTTGAATGGAATATTTATTTCGTATTAATTTTGTCAGGTGTCATATACGATCAATATTTATTTTTCATTTTCTGGTCATTTTTACTTGTTAATGTGTTCAGAATATGTTGCCTTTTGGTAGAATATATTTTTAGTATAATTTATAAATAATTCTGTTCATTGAACATTTTAAATTTCCTGAATTATTTCAATTAGACTGATAGAATCTTTAGTTTAACATGCAAGTGTTATAAGAGGTTTTTTAATAGATTAATAAATGGATTGTTCATCTTTCCAAATTTATTACTTCTCATTTCAATATTTAACACTTAGCACGACTTTTTCGATATCTCGATTATTTAATTTTTTAAAAACGTTTAAAGCTGATTTCTTTTGTAAAGACAGCTTACAACATTTCTATAATAATTACAATGTTCGTACGCTAAATTGTAGATAATACATATTTATTCATAAATCGAAAAGAATTTTTTAGTTTCAGACATTCTAATCCTTTCCGGCGAAAAAGGGTTGCGAGTAACTCCTCCATTTTGTAGCATTTCCACTTTTCAAAACTTGGAGAAAAATGCTGAAAGTTACATTTATATCCCTCGAAAAACATGCAACTTTTCACAGTAGTTACCTGTGACAAAAAAAATTCTCAAACTTTACCTACTCTCAGACGCTTCTGAGCGATGTATCCCCTTAAGCGTGCATTATTTCTCCAACAACTAGCCGAAATAAAAACAAACAAGCAAAAAAGGCAGAAGAAAGAAAAACAAGTAGAGCTGGAAGAACGTGAACTCGTTCGTCTATTTACAAGCGACGTCGACCGCTGGTAGACCTCGGCTTCTTTGATTTCCAACTGACAGCGGATTTTTCGCGACGCGACACAAGAAACTTCGGATTGCTGACTACGTATAGCCGGGTCGCCGCGACGCGCGATGGCAGATCGTGTGCCGTTCTATCCGCAGATAAGGCACGATTTGCCAAATGGCACTAGCGCTGGCAGGCTTTAATCTGAGACAGCGTGTGTTTCACGCTGGTCGCTTAGAAGGACAGGTCGATCGAGCGCGTCGTCTGCCTCGTATCCGTTCTCACGGGAGAACCCGCCGTTGACACACGATCGAACTCGTGAAATCTCCCGTAAAGAAATCAGATGCGTTACCACACCGCCTGGTATAGTCGACGGAAGAAATATCGCGAGGTCGTGGAGGATCGGTCAGGCGTTAAAGTTAACATGTTCGAGAGTATCGACAAGCGGAATCGACGGAAATGTGAAGGGTTGGAAATCTAAATCAAAGAAGCATGAAGTATTAGGTTGGTCCATAAGTTCGTGCTGTTTTCATTTCGTATCGAATGAAATTAGTGACGACTGCAAAGCGTAAATTGTACACAATATTTGGACTTTTGCTTATTTAACGCTCTATTGAAACAGCGAATAGTCGAGGTTCACATAGGTAGCGATTAAAAATCCGTAAGGTGAGGGGTTAATGGCGCTTGATTCATGATCGCTGTAGATCGTGATACGCTCATTTCTACTTTGAATTGTGGGAGAAATCGGTTTATGTCTGGGGGAAAGTGGTCGTGTGCTGCGTTTGCCTCTTCTCTTTGTTGGAACATATTTATTATTAAAATATCGAATGCTTTTTAATTTTATACACACAGCTAGACAGAGTTTGTAATTAGAAACATACTGTTGATTGCAGATTGTATTTGAGACACAGTCTATATTTTTATTAATACTATGAAAATATTCCAATATTTTTGAGACGCATGAAAGTACAATTAGTAAGAAATTAGCGTGTAAAATATCACTTCTGCTAGATACTGTTAATGCTATATACAGCGGTATTACTCAATAACGACATGTATTCTATGAGAGAGATTGATTGATTCGTTATGGAGAAACCATGGCAGTCATTTTGCAAAACACGATTACGAGAAAAACGCGTTTCAAATTTGACACTTATGTTAGCGTCTCTAGCGGTGCACCATTTTCTTGGAATCATTATAACTTTGTCATTTCGTCGATTTCAGGCGTAGAATTGTAGCAACACGTTTTCAAGATCTTATACTTTGAGAAAATGCAATAAAAATGAATCGATTTTTTGACCCTTCAAAACGGAAATTACCCCCTTAACCCTTATGTCAATAGCCACAATTGCCGTTTACTTTATCGTCCAATTTTAGTAGTTTTCTAATAACAAAATTCTGAAGCAAACAGGGATAGGAAATGTGCCATAACAACGATCTGGCCGGATATTAAAATCTTTTACCGGGAAGATCAAATATTTTGAGTACCCGGCTATTGACACAAGGGTTACAACGATGTTTCTCAGAAACAGCTGATTTGTCCCGCGAACGCTCCTACCAAATTCATTTTAAACAATACACTCATTTGCCATCGACGACCATTTGCGTAAGGTTTCCTTCGATAGCTACGCGAGTGTTAAAAACTGCTCCTCTCCGTTCGTCTGTTGACTTCTCGACAACGTAGAAGAGGAAAAATCCTATTGGTCGCGAACGAGTGACTGGTGAACTCGCGGTACAAGAACGAAGGCGTTAATTAAGCGCCATCGCCGTTTCCCGCGTGTCGGTCGTTTGCGAGTAACAAAGTGTTGCTGCAGAAGACGCGGAGGTGTTATGCAGGACATTATGCGTACGAGGAGCATGGGAACATCCGTGGGGAGCGTCGCCGGCGTGGAAACGTCCCTGAGAGTCGTCGCCTTGAATTGAGGGGCTCAGTGAAAAAGGGGCACATGTCGCATCTACATAAATTTTTCAGTTTCTTCTTTTTTCTACCGTCAAATAGCTTCTACAATCTAGCGTCCAATCCGCCAAATTCTAGCACTGTGGCATTTATACCCTTTCCTGAACAGAAACGTATTAAGATTCCTTGATATCGAAAGCGACGAAATGCATAGTGTTGTATTGTTGTCGAAAAACCAGCTGAATTAAGAGAAGCAATCAAAATAAGGAGCCTGCGAAGCTTTTCTTTTTATTTAGGATTTTATTTATTTACATGTGTAAATATATAAGTATGCAGTTACATTAGGATCTTAACGAAGTTGTTCTTAGGTTTACTGTAATACATGTTTCTAGATCTGCAGGTTGCATTCCTTTAGAAAAGAACAAGGATGCAGACATGCTACAATATTCGGTTTGGCAACTAACATTTCTGCGTTTAAAGGCAGTTGAAACCTTGACCTTTGTAAATTTTTAATTAGCTTTGCCCTTTGCGTTTCATAGTCTACATTGCTACACGATATGGTTCATGTCTTCGCTTTCATAGTTACATTTGCATTTTACAGTCTCGACAAATATCATTGCTACACTCCTAATCTAGGACGTACTGTTCATCAAGTGCCTAAGTGGGTGCAAAATAAAATTTCCTAAATTTGGAGACTTGCAGAGTCCCATGCAGTTTATAGCACCTATACATGTTCCATTGTTTCAATCATTGAGGTGTAATAAAAGTGAAGAGATAAGGACTTGAAGATATTGATGAAGAGTTAGATTAAATAGAAATTTGTTGTACAATTGTGATACAACATAATCCATTAAGCTCCGATTATTACCGTTACTTCGTACATTTCCTTGTTATTCACCAAACATGTGTAGCAATATTCCGAATTGATCCAGAATATTCAAATAACAGAAGCTGATGAAGTAGCTGGTTCGTTCAAAGTAAGATGTAACATAGTAGTTCTCGTTTACAGTTGAAATAATTGTAATTTAGTACGAAATTTCCTGAAAAGTATTAGTGTTTCCTATGGTGTTCCTCAATTTTCAACAAAGCAGGTTCGCGTGTAAATTAGACCACGCGTCCAGGTATCTCGAAGGAGTCGTTTAAGCAGCGAAACTAAATGGCTCGCGTTCGTCGTCGTGTCGTCGTGTACGGGTGAATCAAAAGACCCGGTGTACCAGCACGTGGCCGTTTATGGGAGGCGCGATGCCCATTGGATGGCAAGCTGAGAGTCGAGTCACTGGACGTGTGGACGACCCTGACCTTGACTGTCGGACAAGGACAGTGAGACGCGACGCCATGCAGCTTCGTTCACAACGGTATATATCAGCGGCGATTTTAGATGGACGACGTATGCGCTTGACCTACATCGACGCGTGATCCGGCTGATCTGCTCGTTAGGATGCTGATTAACGTGTGGTGATTTTGAGTAATGTGAGGATCTAGGTAGGTGGATGATGGTAATTAAGGTCTGTGAAATACTTCGAATCGCTTCGAACATGTACAGGTGGCGAAAAATTCGAATCACTTGGAATGTTATTCGATACTTGAAAGTCTTGATAAGTCTTGAATCTTGAGTTCTGATAGGTCTTGAGTCTTTAATGTGAAAGTCTTAAAACTCTTGAAAGTCTTGAATCTTGATGGTCTCGAGTCTTGAGTCTTCAGAGATCTTAAGTCATGAGAGGCTTGAGTCACAGGAGGTCTTAAGCCTTGAGTCTTGAATCTTCAATCTTGAGTTTTGAATCTTAAGTCTTGAATCTTGAGTCTTAATGGTCTCGAGTCTTCGGAGGTCTTGAGTCATGGGAGATCTTAAGCCTTGAGTCTTGAATCTTGAGTTTTGAATCTTAAGTCTTGAATCTTGAGTCTTGATGGTCTCGAGTCTTCGGAGGTCTTGAGTCATGGGAGGTCTTAAGCCTTGAGTCTTGAATCTTGAGTTTTGCATCTTAAGTCTTGATGGTCTCGAGTCTCTAGAAATCTTGAGTCATGGGAGGTCTTAAGTCTTGAATCTTGAGTCCTGATGGTCTCGAGTCTTGAGACTTCAGAGATCTTAAGTCATGAGAGGCTTGAGTCATAGGAGGTCTTAAGCCTTGAGTCTTGAATCTTCAATCTTGAGTTTTGAATCTTAAGTCTTGAATCTTGAGTCTTAATGGTCTCGAGTCTTCGGAGGTCTTGAGTCATGGGAGGTCTTAAGCCTTGAGTCTTGAATCTTAAGTCTTGAATCTTAATGGTCTCGAGTCTTCGGAGGTCTTGAGTCATGGGAGGTCTTAAGCCTTGAGTCTTTAATCTTGAGTTTTGAATCTTGAGTCTTGATGGTCTCGAGTCTCTAGAAATCTTGAGTCATGGGAGGTCTTAAGTCTTGAATCTTGAGTCCTGATGGTCTCGAGTCTTCAGAAATCTTGAGTCATGGGAGGTCTTAAGTCTCGAGTCTTCAGAAATCTTGAGTCATGGGAGGTCTTAAGTCTTGAATCTTGATATCATGCCAAGCATTCTGAATGCCCTTGTCTACTTGCAACATTGCTAAAGCTTTCAAGATCTATCAGATCTTTAAAGATACAAAATCTATCCAGACTCAAGATTCAAAACTTATCAAGACTTTCAAGAGTTTTAAGTATCCAATTAGCTTCGAAATGATTCGAATTTTCACAGTACTGAAAAACCTTCAATCGCTACGAAACTGAGATACTTGAATGTCCGTCATTAATGATGGTAACTAGGATCTGACGAAGTGTAGGTTGGCAAAAGAAAGGAATTGAAAGGATCAAAGCCGGTAATTTGCAACTACTAACGAAAACTCTAGAATAATTATTTTATGTTGTATTTTATCAACTCTTTCACGGTGTAATAAAGTCATGAAGAATATAGAGAGAACGAGAAGAAAATAATTATAGCTGCTCAAAACCCTTTTCTCCCAGTATAGTTCACAATCTACAGATCACAGAATGATTTCGTTCTCCCAAATGAAATTAAGAATGGAGTCCTTGAACTTCAATTACGCGCTGATTAGCCAGAAGGCAACGATGCGTGACGTCAAACTTTTGGACGATACTGTACACTTCGTTGATTTAATTTGTTTAATTGAATAGGACGATAAGGTAATAGATGGGTCCTTTTTCTTAAGATTGTTACCTGGAAGTGGTTATGGTCTGTAGGTCAAGCAGTTTAAGAAACAAAGTTCTATTTGTTGAACTGTGCAACGTTAAGTTTGGAGTAATTTAAAAACAGAATATTAAAAACGAATTATACACATTTATCCAGAGATTTTTGCTTACACAAAGGCCGCTCCGATTAATTTCCTTCAACACGAACATACAAAAATAATTGCTATTTGAAAATTGTACAATACGGAGAAATCGTATTGATTACACAAAACATTAAAAATTCGACCCAAAAAACTAATTATCTCGTGTTAACCAAAACATAGCAATAAGAAAAACACAAATTCACAGAACTTTTAAATTTCGCTCTTCTTCTTACACTTTCTGCCGGGTCTGTAGAAATGAGTAAAACTGCAATTTCGATTTCAGGCAAATTGCAAAACGTTCCCCGTTAATATCTTTTAAAGCTTTCAAGATCTATCAGATCTTTAAAGATACAAAATCTATCCAGACTCAAGATTCAAAACTTATCAAGACTTTCAAGAGTTTTAAGTATCCAATTAGCTTCGAAATGATTCGAATTTTCACAGTACTGAAAAACCTTCAATCGCTACGAAACTGAGATACTTGAATGTCCGTCATTAATGATGGTAACTAGGATCTGACGAAGTGTAGGTTGGCAAAAGAAAGGAATTGAAAGGATCAAAGCCGGTAATTTGCAACTACTAACGAAAACTCTAGAATAATTATTTTATGTTGTATTTTATCAACTCTTTCACGGTGTAATAAAGTCATGAAGAATATAGAGAGAACGAGAAGAAAATAATTATAGCTGCTCAAAACCCTTTTCTCCCAGTATAGTTCACAATCTACAGATCACAGAATGATTTCGTTCTCCCAAATGAAATTAAGAATGGAGTCCTTGAACTTCAATTACGCGCTGATTAGCCAGAAGGCAACGATGCGTGACGTCAAACTTTTGGACGATACTGTACACTTCGTTGATTTAATTTGTTTAATTGAATAGGACGATAAGGTAATAGATGGGTCCTTTTTCTTAAGATTGTTACCTGGAAGTGGTTATGGTCTGTAGGTCAAGCAGTTTAAGAAACAAAGTTCTATTTGTTGAACTGTGCAACGTTAAGTTTGGAGTAATTTAAAAACAGAATATTAAAAACGAATTATACACATTTATCCAGAGATTTTTGCTTACACAAAGGCCGCTCCGATTAATTTCCTTCAACACGAACATACAAAAATAATTGCTATTTGAAAATTGTACAATACGGAGAAATCGTATTGATTACACAAAACATTAAAAATTCGACCCAAAAAACTAATTATCTCGTGTTAACCAAAACATAGCAATAAGAAAAACACAAATTCACAGAACTTTTAAATTTCGCTCTTCTTCTTACACTTTCTGCCGGGTCTGTAGAAATGAGTAAAACTGCAATTTCGATTTCAGGCAAATTGCAAAACGTTCCCCGTTAATATCTTTTCTCGCATCAAAAACAAAAAAAACAAAATTCCAAAAAATGTTTATTTCACTTACGCATTAATTACAATATATACAAGAACCGAATCAACCTGAAATTTCCAATTATCGTTAAATCGGGTGCGAAGGGAAATACATAAAAATTGCCTGGAACGTTTTCATCAACGATTTCTTTTCACGTCGGTCACCTCGTGGCGGGAACTTTTGAAAAAAAGAAAAGTGGACCGGAAGCGTCGCGGTGAACACGCCGTGAAAGAGGACGAAGAGAACAAAACGGTGAACTTGATCCGAGGGACACGTTCTCGCGAACAAAAAGATCCACCGTACGTACCGGTGGGTTTAGGTGCGTGTGAATCGAGCTTGAGGCTGCACACGCGCCACGTTGCAGCGCGCCGACATCGTCGTGGTATATACTCGCTGAACATGGTTTGTTTGCATTCCGCGACCATGAAGCGGTCGTCAGTCTTCCATGGAAATTATCGTCGCGCATGGGGCCCGATGCCCTTCGTCTACTTATCCCTTTTTCTTTCTCTCCTTGCGCGCACGCCTTGAAAAGTCGCGACGATCAAGGAATTATAGAGACCGCTAGCGTCTGACAATGGCAACGGCCGTGTTGTCGAATAGGTGTATCGAATCGGTATTGCAATTGTGCTCTTCCCTTTTCTCCTTGCTTCTTTTTATTTTTAAACTGCTTTTTTTTGGTTTATTTAACACCAGGTTTACGGGACGCGTGACTTTGACGAAACCGTTTACATTTCTCTCCTACCACTTACGCTTATTATAAATTTCATACAAATATATTCTTCATATTATCATTCATTTATAAGTTAATAGTGTATAATATGTTGCTTTTAAAAGAAAATATGCGGTTTCATTCACGCGTCAATTTGACGCTAGAAACAGGTGTAGGGGGAGTTCCCCTAGCGCCGGACGCTTAAGGTTTCTCTTAAATAAATCTCGCTACCTGTGCACACGCGACTGAAACGCGTAGGAAACTTATTTTTATTCCTTTTGTCTCCTCTAGGAGATACGCAGAATAACGGCTCGGTAGCGTTTCAATTATTGCAGATATAACTAATGTCCGATATTAGGTGCCGCCTGGCGTTAAGGGAACTCCCCCTATAAGAAACCTAGTGTTAACGAATCTTACAATTTACCTATTTCTCAACATAATTCCTTGCTACAATTACACACTTGTCCCATCACTTTATGTCAACAGTAAAGAATTCTTTGTTTTAACCCTTTACAATCCGAACAGTCCAGTTGGTCCGCACTCACTTGACCACTGTCAGACAGTACCGTGCAGTTCGCCTTTCAATATTTCAGTGTAATATTAGTTATAAAATATTAAGTGCCGGTGTAATATTAATGTGCAAAAAAGTGGTTCATTCTCATTTATAATCTATCATTGTATGATACCCGAAGGCAAGAATTCCTACACCGAGTTTCACTCGACATAGAACCGTAAAGGGTTAAAGTTTGACTCAGTTTTACGCTTGAAGAGTCAAGAGAAAAAAGGACAAAGGTCCACCTTTTATCGCAGAATTCAGTTTTATATTCAGAAATGAGGAAAGATGGTGAAAGTTCCAAGATATTGCCATTTAAACAACAACGGTACCAATTTCAAGTGCATACTTCTCGAAAACGAAGCTTCCAACGCAATTTAGTTATTTCTCATTTTTATCACATTTTCAGCCTTAGAATCTCTATCACCGTACTTGCACCACGAATTACAGCCCACGCTGTATATACTTCCCGTAAATGAGCGACCAGTTTCACAGAGCGTGTACACATACACACACGGCCCTTCGTAACGGAAGGGTTAAGAAACTCGAACGGAATCCATATTTATCAAAAATGTGAACGGCCGTGGCGAGAGAGGGCGGTAAGCAAACGGGCTCGATTGCGCGTAGCCGTGGAAAAGCTTTGAATAATTCACGGTTTCGACAACTCGTTTAACGCGGCACGTTAACGATAAGACTTCAAATGACAGGTTTAACGGTCGCCCGCGCGGTTCAAGCAGCGTCCTCAAAGAGACGTCCCCCGTCGTCGTCGTCTCTCTCTATGTATGCACGCGTGTCGCATTAACTATGCGATCGAAGCCGTTCTGCATATTTTCTCATTCGCATGCGATCGCGTACGCGTCCGCGCCTCTGTGTGGGCGTTTTCATTGAATTGCCCCGACGAATAATGAACTTTAAGTTCTAGCGTAGCGAGCATCCTTTCTATGACAACAAAGGGGAGGAGAGGTATTAGCATCGCCGCGCGCCGCGGCCAGAATCGACTGAAACTCGCCGCTTTCAATGAACCGAGCCTGCAAATAGAAATTACTCGCACGCGCCTGCCGACGTCAAGCCTCTCTCTTATTATTCGTGTCGTTGAACGGAAAATCTGTGAAAAATTTCATTCAAGAAAATGTTCGCGCGTTTAACCAAATATCTCGAACACTCTACATTTTTCATTTGAATTATTAGGATTCTATAATATAGTACAAAAAAGAAAGAAAATATTAAAACTGTAATCGTTAATAAAATAATGTTTAAACAGCAGTACATAGGTGTTAATTTAGGTTTGTTTTAACATGGATCATCAATTCAAATACAGCGGCTACATTCTTTGATTCTAATGATTTATATATAATTAGTAATCGTAATTCGTTCATTTTAATAACAGGGTATCTAATCTTAGTGATGGGACCTCTCAGAAAGAAGAAATAGCGAAAGTATCGAAACCTTGGATACTTGGTATTAATTTTCAACATCGATGCCTCTTAGGCGATACCAAATTTATCGAAAATAGGAATTTTTGACAAGTACTATGGCAACCAACGAAACAGGTTAGGTACTGGTATTGATACTATGAACAAAACAATCGAATTCTTCAACTAACTTTACGCACATAGGAATAAATACGTAAATTTTCTCTAATAAATTATTAATACTTTTACATAAAAAAAATGAATTATTATAGCCAAAGATAAGATTAAATTAATGAAAACATTACGAATACAACAATGTTTATACTTTCTCAACAAAAAATTCTAAAAGAATTTATTAACAATCCTCCCCTACAAAGATTCCTTATAAAGATACACACAGAAAATTCCACAATATGTAAACAGTAACTAAATCACATGTAAATTACTTAGTTTCTCAATCTTTCGCAAAAACAGACTTACACCACTTTCCTAATAAATGAAGCTACTGCAAGATTTTCTCTACCAATGAAAGTATGCCTAGACCATACACAGATTCTCCTTATGCCTTTCAAACGATCCGACACAACATTCTCTGTCCAAAAGACACTGATCAAATCCCTCGATACCAGGTATACACATATTAAAAATTTGCTCCATCTTCTACTTCTGTCCGATACCCCTTTGAACCTTTCTGTCTACGTGAAGTATCGCGCAGATTTCCATGCGGCGAGATTAAAATCCACGGTGTTTCAGCTGGTCCACGGTTGTTCGCGATCCTCGTCGAGAGAAACGGGATGTCTGTGCAGGTCCGAGTGACAAGCCGGCGAAGAAAAAGCGAAAGAAAAGGCGCAGCCACGCGACAGGCTCCCTCGACAGGGCGAGAGAAGAGAGCAGAAAGGGAACGTGGCCTGGGGGTGACGGAAGAAAGAAAGAATTTCGATCGAATTCGAGGAAGAGAACGGTCGTACCGACGGAGCAAAGAACTCTCTTCTCTTATTTATGCATTAAAGATGCCAATCGATATCCATCGATATTGCCATTCTCGAGTAGCGCGGGGCAGACCGTGTCTCGGCTACAGCCGAAACTTAAACTCCATTTCACCATGGTATTTCAAGTAGTTGCCGAACTCTCGAGAAACTTTAATATCCCACGTCGCGAAAGATTAAAGATTCAACCACTACTTGTCATTCCATCGCCACCACGTTCCACCTTGCCAACCCCATCGTCTGTTTTAGACGACGCTTTTTCTCACCTTTTTCCCTCTTGCTTTCATCTCTCGAGCCTTGCACGAGGCTCGTGCCCTCGCTTCTTCTTCTTTTTTTCTACCGTTCTCACGCCACTTCACGCTCTCATTTCGATACGTAAATCGTTTGCACAGTCGACGCTCGAGCCGTGTTTCTTTGCGCTACCCTTAACGTGATTGCCGATCGAGATTCGGGGAAATGCCGCGGTGAAACGATCGTACACGCATTTCCGGTGGACGAGGATGTGGTTGAAGAGTGTTTTATGGTTGTTTGAGATACAACTCCGAGGTTCATTTTAGGCTCAATACTTCCAACGAACCCTTAAATTTGATAAAAATAAAAAATCTTGTTTTACAATTTTTTCCTATTTTTTTTTTTTTTGGTAAGACCATTATGTCGTCGCTATAGAATTTCCTTGGATTTTTGTTAATATACTTTTCGCTTTCAGCATGAACTTATAATTTATGAGATGACCTAATAGTGTTTTTCATTTCTTTGGTAACACTTACACCTGGTGCCAAGAAGTACCATTCAGAAGGTACATTCTTACAGAATGTGAGTGACAAGTGAAGTTCGGTGACCCGAAAATTCAAAAAAATTTGAAACTTTGCAGAAATGCAGTTCAAGTGACGCTAATAACGAAACCATTTTTTGTTTTGATAATGAAACGGTCGTAGGGGTGAAAACACCCGTACAAAGAAATTGAGAGCTTTCATATTATCGTGAATATTTGCAAATACCATACAAGATATGGAAAAACAGTTCAACTTAAAGTTGCGTGGATTTTTTTATCCTTCGTTGAGTGGTACAGAATTTTCATATTATCGTGCATATTTGCAAAACCGTACAAGATATGGAAAAAGAGTTCAATTTAAAGTTGTGTGGATTTTTCTATCCTTCATTTTGATGGTAAAGAATTTTCATATTATCGTGAATATTTGCAAAACCGTACAAGATATGGAAACACAGTAGCAACACAATTGATAGAGTAAGGCAAAATTTGCCGTAACTCCGTCAATTTTGAAGATGCAACAATGAAATTTCGAGAGAATATATACAAAAGAATACATACTCTGTTCAAAATTAGAGTAACCTCGCTTCGCGCATGGGACGTGCTTAAGGCAGGGCTAGAACCACTAGAACGTCCAAACCACCTACGTTTTTCTCCCTCTTACCCTCTGCAACGCTCTCTCTGTCTATGCGCAGAACGGACGAGAATCGGTCCGAGAGCGAGGTTACTCTCATTTTGAACGACGTATAGAATCTAATTCGTCATTTTACTTAAAAAAATCCTAAACCTCCCGAGCCCCTTTTTACATTCAGCACTACAATCACTACCTGAACATTGCAAAATACAAAACGCATTACTGCACAATATTGCATCCTAAAAATTCGCAAAAACAAACTGCACAAAACGATAGAAGGCAGACCTTGACTGATAACCCACAGAAATATCCAATTTCGAGAACGAATTTCCTACGCAATAAAGCCCGGCAGAAACGAATCTCACTTCAGAATTTCAACTTTTTGCAACCTGCCTCCACGTTCTCAGACGGCGAATCACGAACATCACGGTCGAACGTGGCGTGAAGACACTTCGCGCAGACCTTTTTTCTCGCCGGGCAAAATGTCGCGTAGAAAAAGTTGTCGCAACAACAATGCATCACGCTCTAGTGGTCAACTAATGCATCAATTCTGCGAGTCGCGGTGGCTGCATTGCAAAAAAGTTGCAAGTATGCAACGAGAAATGCTACACGTTTAGAGTTGCATACGTACGTACGCACTTTTCTGTTTCGACACGAGCAAACGAGTCTATCGGCGTGATAAAGAGAAATTCTGAGAATGCGTGCGACATGTAAACACACGTCGCGAATTTGATAGTTCGAAGGATAGGATGACGTCAGGGATATTGACATAACGACAGTGTGTTTTATGTATACTTGATTATTGTAATTCTGTTATTAGGTCGTTGCACATGAAGCTTTAAATCACAATAGCGTCGTAAAAATTAACTTTTATTGGTATCAAAATAAGCTTTAGCAGAATTAACACACTTTTTCTTCTTTTTCTTTATTGGGTTGAGCAGAAAGTTCGTGTCGATTTTTGATACATAGTGTTTGAATACTTTAGAACTTTTATCGTCGAATAATTTACAATACAAACTTTTATAATTTAATACTTTTTAAACAAGGTACGAAGTTCGCATATATTCTGAAAGATAATTTTTTCACGTGTCTTTTGGATGTCTATTCGTTACAATTACCAGTTTCTTCTCGGAGTTACAGGGTAATTCCGGGAGAGATGGTCCGGCGGATGAGACGGACCAGGCAAGTATTTCCTACATTATCCGCGACATGTGGAACGCGTCAATATTCTTTTGTTTTACATTTGTTTTACGGAAAGCGATCGAGCGTGGCTCTCAGTGTCTTTTGTTCCATATCTGGCGGATAATGTAGGAAATACTTGCCTGGTCCGTCTCTCCCGAAATTATTCTAGTATTTCGAAGATGGGAGAAAACAGAGCAGATTTCCGACACTCAACGTTTTTCTTTTACCAAAAAGGGAAGCCTCTTGGAATTCTTTGTATTCGCTCGCAGCAAACCTTACCACTTTTACTATTAAAATTTATCCAGATCGACTAATGACGAAAATTACGATGCTGTATTTGAGCCGTTCAGTGCACAAATCGATTAACTCCATAAAATGAGAAGTCGAGAAATTATTATAAATATAAAAAGTTATGACTATACCAAGTGCTTTGACACTTAAATTTCAGATTTTTCAAAAAGTTAATCAATTTGTGCACTGAACGGCTCATTTCATACTCTTACGATTACGCTAATATTTCAATAAAATACCTAACGTCATATGCTGGAATTCCCACGAAATTTTAATACACAAAACTTTCTAAAATTCTATTACAAAATAAATTCTACCGAATTACCGTAGATCTCGTAGATCTCGCTACTAATAAAAGGTGTAAGTAATGGATCGATTTGACATTTTTTACATTTCTACAAAAATGACTGTTTTTAAAGACACAAAGGTGAAAAGAGACAGAGAAAATTCAATGAAAAGTGACGGAAAAGATTGTATTAAAAAAAATGTATTTTAAATGCATTGTGCAAAAGAAAAAGGGCGGGAAAGAGAGATAATATGTTGGAAGGAAAGAAGAGAGTGTCTGCTGGCTTGGACGATGAAGTAACACCGAGACACGCTGGCCTCTCCGCGAAACTGCATCGTCATGGAGCTAACCATGCATGGCATATTTGCATACCAAGATTGACTACCAACCAGTGCGAGATCCTGCTCCTTTATAGCCTCTTCAATGTCGATCCCATATTTCGTATCACTTACACGTTATTAAAATTACGGATTCGAACGTCTGATTCGAGCAGAATGGTCTTGATTCATTATCGCTGTCATTATGCAATCGGTATAAGTGAAACACGGTGAAATTAATCGTATAGAAGCTGCGTGATAACAATGGAAATTGAAATTAGACCGAAATATGCGAAGATATGAAAACTTGAAAATTTGAAAAGAACTTGGGGAAGACTTGAAATTGAATTTGAAAATTAAAAAATTATTTAAATATAAAACGAATAGAATTAAATTGAAACACGTGAAAATATAAAAATTTGAAAGCTTGAAATTTTGAGAAGAACTTGGGGAAGACTTGAAATTGAATTTGAAAATTAAAAAATTGAACGGTTGAGAAATTATTTAATTTCTAAATACAATATTTAATACAAAATGAATCATCTAAAATATACTTCGCATTTAAATACACCAGGAACTACATTTTCAACGATACAAAGAAGAACGAAAAATCTTAGTATTCAGTAATATCGATAAAAAAAAAAATTGGCCAATTATCTTAACCACAAGAATTCACTCAGCTTTCTTTCACAAACGTCCGAGGCAAATGTCAATCAGAAATTCCAATCGTCGAGCCCCAATATTTAAAACTAATTTTACGGTCACGGTTCAATCTATCCTAAATGAGTATCGACACCTTTCGCGAAGAAAAACAGCGACAGCGCAGGAATAATAGCAGCCACCGTCGACGTCGAGTTTCAAAGGAAACAGTGCCAGTAATATCGAGCTGAGAGCAGCTCAAGAGAAGTTAGTTAGTCACGGAATGTCGACCGAGTAAACTAAAGCCGTGGTTAATATCTCGATGTCATAGTAGTTCCTCGAGATTGTGAAAGACGCGTTGCAGAAAGGCCGTTTCTTTACGAACACCAGCAATTCTATATTTCTATTTTAAACGATCTTTGTACGAATAAATAGCAAAAATTTATCGAAAATTACCGTTATTGCGTAATATTTATTTTTATCTGCATTTATTATCATCTTTGAATTTGTAACGAAAATCGTTTGATACTTAACAAACAGATATACTCGATAATAAATATAGTAGCTGTAATAATTGTAATAATAATTATTACTAATAATTTATTAGAGTTAAATTGTACAATGAAATGAAATTGTCAGCTTATGGAGAATCTAAATCTTGTAATTTCTAATAAGAGAAAATTTATCTCTATAAATTGAACTTAAATCTTCTGTCATATTAAAAATCTTAAAAAAAATATCACTTTTTATTTTTTGAAATTAAATGTACTTCTTACACAGTGAAAGATCCAATCTGTGAAAATAAATTAATTCGTTCTGACGATTGATTAAATTTCAAAATTAATCTTTCTAAAATAACATAAATTAAAAAAATTAATCTAATGAAATCAATGATCCATTCGATGAAATTCTATTTCGACGATAATATCCATCTGGGATAATCAGTATATCCTAATAAACGAAATCCTAAAAAATGCTTAGTTCGACCTAAATTGAAATAACACGAATTCCTTCGATACTTGTGACTAAAAAGACGTAATCATGGTGCTGGTATCCATTAACGTTTAACAGTCGTGTGGCAGTTAATGGGAAAGAAGGAGAAATATCTGGTACAAGCTGAATAATTGCGCGCGAAATACCTGGAAATAGTATCTCGATGGAAAGAAACGGACGCCATTAGAGCATACACTTAGACCGGTTCTTTTAGCGTCATCGTACCAAGTAATCGAAATTTTCTAGTTTAGTTACGCGTCGTTTCGTTTCTTCTTTAAATGATATAAATCTGAGAAATGTAAATAACAGAAATCAATAAAAGAAAACCGTTCGGCGTTATGGCCGATGTTAGATATTCCCGGATGATAAACGACATCTAAATAAGTATGCCGTAAGAAACAAATTGTGAAGTCATTGCTAAAGGAGCCATCTCGGGTAAGAAACGACAGCGGTTTATTATGCTTTTATTGCACCATTAATACGGGAACTAACTGAAACGTCTGGTAATTTATGAAAATAGAAGAAACTATCCGCGAACCGTTTCATAATTGAACGATAAACGCGACGTGTATATCTCGTTAATTCTCTAAACTCATCGTCTAATAACGTTACATATAAAGGCCTTCGAGGCTCTACGACGCCGTGTAAAAACGCAACATCAACAACCTATTTCCTTATTCAAGTAAAAACCAGGTATTCCATCGATTTAAGTAGAAGGAATGCAGAGTGACGTGCAAAACAATTCAGTCCGATCGATTTTTCACGTTTTCTTTCAGAAAGCGAAAACTGGAGGAATTTTAACCTTCTGAAACGCCATGTGACTTGAAAGTTACAGATACATTTATCCAATTTTATTTATATATTATTCTGTTTCTTTTTTTTAATCTAATTTTCTTATATTTTGTAAGTCTCAGTTTATTTGTTTATTGCTATACTACTGCGTTATACCGTTGTATAATAGTAATTATATAATTATAATAATTACTGTTGTACAATAGTAATTATTAACTCTTGCTTCTCCTGTCAAAATGTAAAATTGTAATCAACCGAAATTTTTCTTCTCATGAACGAAGGAAATTAATGTTTTAGGGTGTTAACATGTTCACCACCATGTTGATTGCACCGATGAAAGTGTTAAAAGCATTTGTAACAAATACATAACAGTTTATATAATAATACATTTTATCATATTAATGCCCTGTTTTCATATTAATTTTTATATTATCTCATATTAATGCTCTGTCATCGTACGATCGGTATAAGGAAACTTTTTACTGTGGCATAGTTGATAGTAAGACCACCAAACGTGTTATCGAACTATTATTGGGTATATGTTCTATAAAATAATGTTATTCGTTACATACATGTATGTATATATCTAAAGAATTCTTTTAAAAATTGTACACATAATTTGCATAGAATAATTCTAAATTGGTGCCCAGACATTCGATCTCTTATTTCGATCATTAGAAATACGAAACACGTGCTACTGTATAGATCGTAAGCAGAAATGATCGTTAAATGAAGATATTTCGTTGATGATAATACAAATATTCAGTGCAAATGGTAACTATAATCATTCTTAATACCAAGATGATAATACTCTGTTATTTCATACCACAGTTAATTACATCGCATGTTGTGAAATTCGCGAAATCACGAAATAGATTGTCAAATTAAGATAGTATGAATACTGAATTAATATCTTAATAATAACAAACAAAAAGTTTATATTAATTTCTGAAATCTGTCGAGAAGTTGCTAGAAAAAAATTCTTAACAGAACGCAGAAGCAGGATAATTAATGAAAATCTCTGATAAACTAAAAATTTCAAAACTTATACTCTCACTTGTACTTAAAAACTTTCAAAAATTTGTATACTTCGAAGCAATCGGAATTGTGCAATATGTATTTTATTATAACACAGATAAATATTTCATAACAATTTCGCGAGGTCAATGTCCTGTGTACGCAGAACACGGCGCATGCGCAATCACGAAGAACACGCCCACCGGCAGGCTAAAATATTTATCGAAATTTTTTACGCCGATAATACTGTAGGTTTAGTCGATGAAAAAGAACGAATTCGACCAAAAAAAAAAAAAAACTCTTCTACACTATCGATACATCTAGGATTTGTGTTAAACGATCGAAACGATCGCTGGACGAGAAGTCCGATTTAAACGAAAACGGTGAAATTAATGCGACACACGGGAGAGAAATCGATCTTTTCAGAGTACGAATAGTAACGAGGAACGGATACGAGGCACTCGACACGTCTGTCTGTGGAATCGCGCGTTCTATTATCGGCCGGTGAAAAGTTATTTTTAACGTTGATTTTCTGAGCGAGAGACGCCATCATCGCAACGGCGCGGCGTCGCTCCGCAGAGCGCCACTGACCTCGCCAACCGCCGACTGTGGTTCACCGCGAAACTCATATCTGAAACGTCACCTCTCTCCCAGCTCCGTTCAGCTTCTGTTCACCCCCTTCGTCGCTTTTATTTCGTCTCTTCTGGAGGCCGCTTGGGACATAGGAGCTCTCGCGTTTCATTTACCACGCGGCGCGTATAGTCGGTGGAAGGAATAATAGCGAGGTCATAAATTAACCTTCGCCCGGCGGACGTCGCGTCAATTCGGACCCGGTTATTTCAAAGTCACGATCCTTCGGTTGAAACCAAACACTGTCTCGTTTCGAAAATAAAACGCACGCGTACTCCAAACCTCTACCTTCAACACACATCACACGTTGTGTCTGAAACACTTTGTCTTTGGTAACCAATATAACACGAGTGAGAGCTGAATGCATTTGGAAGCGATTAGTGAAGAGACGAAGAGAAGAATGCGGTAAATTTCACGAACACATATGTTATATACTTCTAGAAAAAAAAAATATATACACAGGGTGTCTCGTTTTGAAAAAATGTTTCAAACAGAACTTGTTCTGTTTCAGGAGGTTAGGTGTCTTATGATAAACATAAATTTTGCCTAGGTGGAAGTGCCTCCGAGATCTCAAGATGACCTCCGGTTTTTGTTTCAATGGAACTGTGTTTTCGTTTAACCAGGTACATTCCAAGACGAATTCGTTGACCTATATATGTATAATATAACATATACATGTATAACTCGGTATTTTATCGAATTTATAAGCTCGCTATATTTGTTCCACGTAGTATACTTTGTTATCGCTATTAATAATATATAAATGCAATCAGATAAAATTCTAATGTATAGCTTTATTCCTTTTGGTATCCTTTTTGTGCTTTAATAGTAATCAAAGCTAAGGCACACTTCGTACGGTCCTGACTGTGATTTCGAGCCCTTATCTTCTCAGGTTCCTGCCGATTCTTCGACGTCCGAACGAATTTACGACCTCACTGTATTTCTTCCACCGACTATACACTCGTGTGTACCGTGAGTACCAATCACGTTGGATTTGATCTGAAGAATTACAGTACAGGCACGATCCAACGTAATTATTATTGCCCACTACTGACAAACGATACCGATGTAAAAGAAAGTTAATTAACACAAAATAAGGAACGTTTAATACAATGTCGACAACTGAAATCGAAAATTTGAGAAGTATCAACGTTTCTGTAGTACAATAAAAGCAAAAAATTGCAGAAAATTTCAATTCGAATATTGGAAATTTGTAAAACTCTCTCTCTCTATGAAAAAAAAAAAGAAATATAATTTATTTCATTCACGATAATATTGTAATATGTTACAATGATATTTTTGAGGTCACAGATAGAATGTACGTAAAGATTAAAAATAAGAGGCCAGACGTGCAATAAAATCGAGAAGTGCAGGTTTGCTCAATGTTGCAAGGTCAAAGCTCAGAGCCTACACATAAATCATCGTCAGAGAAATGCTGAATTACGCGTGGTACGCGTTTGACGGACACGAAAAAGGGCAGTACGTGGGTACTCCAACTTTTTACGTATCAAAACGGGGACGCTCGGTTTCTAATTTATGACAGTGATTTCACCAATTATCGAAGCCGTAATTTCTCCGTAAATCGATAAACCTAATTGCTTTCTTAACGCAGACGAACCGTGGCTGAGCAAATACAGGACAAAAACTCGGCTGTCTTGGCAAAGAGGAATATTGCGGTTTAGCGAATTGATAAATCTAATTAGAAGATGTTTTCTCGGTATAATCGAAGTGGTGACTGCTCGACAAATAAGCCACGTGGAGAAAACAAGAGCGTTTCGTGGATCGAAAAACAGGTAGAAACCGCACACTTAACTATCACTTATGAGAAAATGAAGATGAGACCATGAAGAATTCAGCAGAACTGCTAATTTCCTACGACTGAATACTGCAACGTTACCTTATCGGCTGTGCTTTTACGATTCCATCGAAAATTTTTTCAATTCACTGAAACGTACGTTAATCTTCCGTTACTTCGTTATTAATTCCGTGTTCGGTTAATAACTTTTCTTTAGTAATTATCTCCTATACCATTTTATCCCACTAATGCGATCATTTTACAGTTCAATGTCTCCTTACCTGCTTAATAGGGAATTAGAAAGGCTGTAACTATTTTCAATTTATCAAATAGCTGGAATTAAGGACGAGATATTTGCTCGTAAATTTGATTCTCAAACAGAAGTTACCGGACGAACTTTCATCTGCACAATTTACAAAGAGAAAAACAATAGATTGTAACTCGTGCATGAATTCTAAAAATATAATTTCTAAGTACTTCTGCTCTGAAATTTATATTGCAATACAAAACTTCAGAGTTCATAATTGACAAAAAGGAAATAAGGAAAAATGAAATTGAAAGTAACATTTACCGCGTATAGTAATATTTTTATTTCAATGAAATATTTCGTTCTAAAAGAAACAACTTGAAACAACCGAGCTAGCAAGAATAAAAAACTTACCAAACTATAATTTCTCGCTAGAATGCAATTTCTGTTCCAAACTTCGTATTAAAAAACAGAAAAATTTATAAAAAACTTATTCGATTCCCAAAAAAGAAATAAACAAAAGCATTAATTGAGCTAGCAAGAATCTTGCACAGAAACGTTGTATTTCACGTATAAATTCCAACTTACATTTATTAAACAGCTCAGTAAAATATAATTTCTCACTGAAATGCAATTTCTGTTCCAAAATTCGTATTACAAAGTAAAACAAGTTATTCTGAAAAAACTTATTCGCTTCCCAAAATGAAATAAACAAAAATATTTGAAAAAAAAAGGCACATTAATTAATATAATAACATAGAAAGTAACATTTTTATTTCAATAAAATACTTTGCTTCTGAAAGAAAAACACGTTAGCCAAGCAAAAGCCACCGAGAAAAAGTGTCATCGAATCAC
>NW_017100131.1:629718-642378 GCF_001263275.1 Habropoda laboriosa | reverse complement strand
CTGCCGCTGCGTAACTACGATCGCGCCAATAATCACGAAGATTGACGATGATTAAAACATCGCTACGGCACGTTTCATCTAGGCTGCGTGTTGACCCAGTGCCAGCGACGCCATTTACGTCGAGCAGACGTGAGAGAGCCTCGAGAGCTTCATCGCTATCGTTCAACCGTGATTACGGGCGAATTATAATAAAAGCTACGAGAAGATATACACACGACGGTAACCGATGGTTTTGTTCATTTTCTACGATCGGTCGTCCACGTAATTACGCACGAGCGCCGATAGTTACATAAACGCGCGTTCTTTGTTACCGGGAAGAAAGAGCGGCAATTAATAGGGCGTATCGAACGACGCGTGCTTTGCTGCTTTGTTTTGCGATAGCGTTCGTTTCTCTAGAAGCATCTATCGATCCTGAAGATTTTTCGAGAAACGTCGCAACACTTGATTTATTTCTTCTTTTTTTTTTTTCGAACTGCCGTGAACACCAGTACTTCCTTGCTATTTTCGTTCCTATTAACCTTTCAGCTACTGAACGCCACTATAATGCCTTTCGCGTGTGTTACCTTTTTAAACGGTACGCCAGTATACTGAACGGTATGCCACTGAAGTGGCTCACTCTGTCTGTAGATATGTTTAAAATATCGCCCGACTGCCCTCGTCATTTGTTTCGCCTGAACCACATTTCCTAACAATGTCGAAGCTATCGTTGAAGAGTACGCGTGTCGGAGAAATCTTCGGAACGAACAGAACTTTACTTTTTGCCGTACAGAGTGTTGCGGAAAGTCCAGTTGTAGCTAAAAGGTTAAGCGTAACGTTATTAACCCTTTAACTCACAGTATTGCACCGGTGCGATATAAAAGAGCGTCAAATTCTGTCACCGGTTAATCCTCCGACAGTTTATCCCGAGTGAGACTCGAAGAGTGCGTTAAATAACGAACAGTTTAACTCAAGAGAGACTTTTAGGAAGAAAGTTAGAAAGGGGCGAGATATCAGAACTCTGACGTAGGGTTATCTACACTGTGCTTTAAAAATAATCACACACGACGTGATTATTAAAAAGATACGTGTAAAATATGAATTTGATTCATTCTAATTCGTAATTACATTAGACTCTAACTTTTGTCAGCAATGTTCCGTAGTTTTATTAATGGTAAAGTAGATTTCAACGTTTTAGGAAATCTACTATTTCTAAAGTCTAATATTTGAGAAATTCAAATATCCCCCCGAAAAGTCTATTCTGCATCATTACATCAGGCTATGTTCTTGTGTTTCCTTACACTGATCGAATAAATGTTTGGAAAATAAAGACAAGTACCTTTCTTTTTTTTATTAAAATTTTCACCGTAACATCTAGTTCAAAGCTAAATTAGTGCACACAAATATTGTGAGTCATTTCAAGTATTTCACAGTTGAAACACTTCATGTATAGTGTATTGAGTATTATATTAACCTTTCTACAGCTTAAAATCCAGATAGATACGTTAAAAAAGATTCTCCTTTCCAATTTTATCATATTTTTCTTCAGATTTGTACAAAATTGTCTCTTAAGCTGCTTTTTCCTTTTATCGAACAAACATTGTACGTTCGTCGGTTCATCATCCTCAAAACGATAATTACTGAATAATCTTTTATGAAAAATTTATGTCAGGTTAAAATAAGACTAATTGCGGGGAGTAATAGTTACAGATAGTAGCAGTACTTAAATATTTAAGTAATTAAGTCGTTAAATACGTTCTAGATACACTTCGAAAATTACCTGCTAATTATTTGTATTTATATTAGATATGACAGGAAAATTTTAATTAGAAATGTCAAAGTGAAAATAATAAGAGAAGTGACTTATTTCTCTCTATATGTAAAACATTACGAAAATGTGAAGATCGAAGAACTTGAGTTGCGTCTGTTTACCATAATTTACCATAATCGATATAAAAATTCTCTAATAGTCACTAAACAACCATTTGAAAAATCACGAGAATATTCTCTATTCGAATTATATTTATTTATAGACAAACTTATCTATCCCTTACGTGAAAATGAAACGATAATTAAATTTCCTTAGCAACACACGTTTCGTAACACAAAATTATCCACGATATCTGTCAAACTACTATTTAGAAAATCACATTTTGCAATCACTGTACGGTGTTATCTGGGATCTCTGCAAATAGCACGCATTGTATCAATTACTGCGTAA
This sequence comes from Habropoda laboriosa, assembly GCF_001263275.1. NCBI lineage: Eukaryota > Metazoa > Arthropoda > Insecta > Hymenoptera > Apidae > Habropoda > Habropoda laboriosa. The sequence goes on along the minus strand of NW_017100131.1, from coordinate 640,181 downwards.
TCACCTTCAATTATATCACCGCGCGAAGAGCAATGATAAAAATCACACGCTACGAAGCTGGAAAGAAGTATTATTTCGAGATGAAAAAAAGAGAAAACAAGGTGGAATAAACGAGACACACGAAGCGCTCTTCAACGTAATTCGCTAATTCGCTGCAATTACGATCATCTTTATAACCGTCCATCTAACATTTACATGTAAAAGTACCACTCTACGGCGCTGAATTGATTTTGTTCTCACTTACGCCTTCGTTACAAAGAGAAAATCGTCAGTCATTACGTTGAAAACGAAACAACAAATCGTATCGTAATTCCTTTCACAATAGACTAATAATCGTATTTCTTATAATTCGAGTACTTACAATCAATGATTGTTCATTAACGAAATTGCACGCAGCCTTGCGACATACTGTTTTGTATCTATAATCAATGCAAAAATGGAGAAGCGTAATTACGAATAAATTTAATTTGCTTTCCATATTAAACAAGGAACGTTTTATATAAATCTTTTTATTTCGTTATGTGAATTTTTATTCTTTGGAAGCATAGTACTAAGAAACAATGACGAATTGAGAATGAAATATTTATGAACAATCTAGGATATGATGATCTAAATTATAAATTAATCAGAATCTCATAATTGTATGTTGCAGCTATTACAAAACTAGCAATATTAATGGAACACTAACTTTCAGTAAGTCCTAAATCAACGCATAAATAGTGACGAAAGCATATATGTTGCAGTGAAAATGTAAGATTCAGAAATAATTACATAAAATTACTAGTTTTTAAAAATAGTTAAAAAAAGAATTCCGTTACTGTTTGCGAAAGATGTATAAATAAATCTTGGTTTACATTTATTAAAATTTAACTTTAGATTAACACCTCGATTCAGTTTAAGTTAACTACGAACTATAAATATCCATAATTAAAATCGGCATAAAAGTAAAGCAAGCAAAACCGTAATATAAAAGAATTACTTCTTTATATAAGCACGGTATGTAAATTTTACGTAATTACTCATTTCACAATTGCAATAAATCACTTATTACGAATGCAAATCAGATTTATTTAACCATTAGCAGCTCCAGTGTAGCAATTGTTTCAACCGTGCACGAGGGTTAATAATATCACCAGCAAAATTAATATACACATATACTAATTAATAAGTAAATTACTGATCCCATGCCATCACTGTAACATATACATAGAACTGTACATTCATACGCACATACGTACGAAGTTAATTATCGGATCGTTTAATCTACTAATTTAATAGTCGACTAATTGAAGCTTTGTTTCCCACGCAAAAAAGAAAAAAGAACGAGGAAAAAACGAAACCCTTCATTTCCCAGCGTCATTCACGATCGATCGTTCCCACAACTCGATCGTCCTCTATCCGCAGCCAGCCTTCTTTAAAACCGCGGCAATTGGAGCACGCGAGAGACTTTCTCATTAGCCGTACGTACAGTACGGGAGGAGCGGCACGGCCGCGAAGGAAGCACGGTGGCCGCCCGCGTGTGCAGACCTCGTCGTGGATGCGCCGGTGTATAGCTCATTGAAAAGCTTCCCGCGGCCAGATGCACACTCCGCCATCGTTCCCCCACCACCCTGCACGCACCCCCCACCCCGCGGCGAAAGATCCGTCAATACGAGCCTGGCGGATCTGAAAAACCGTAGAGCGTCATTCATCGCGGCCGTACACACAGGCTCCGTCGATAATGAGGGAGAGAAGATGGCGGAACGGCGTGGCTGCCACGGGGGCTCAGATGGAGGAAGACAGCAGAAATGTTCCCATTTTTCTTTCCCGCTGCCGCCGCCGCCGCTGCTGGCGAAGTTCAGGTTGTAATTGTAACGGAACCATTAAAAGCAGCGACAGAATCCTCTGGCAAATATTAGGTACGGCCTCGATTGTAACCGTAGTGACGGTAACTGCGATAGTAGTAGTGGTTGTGGTGGTGGAAAAGGAGGAGGTGGTCGCGATAATAAAAGTATCGCACGTAGTAGTAGTAATAGTAGTAGTAGCAGCAAGTCTCGTACGCGCGGTAGTAGTACGAATAGTAGTAGTAGGAGTAGTAGTAGTAGGTGGTGGTCGGTCGCAGCCACAGTTGCAGCCGAAGCAGAATCGAGTGAGGAGGGGCTGTAGAGGGAAAAGGTTTGAGAGGGAACGCGAGAGCGATAGGTCTGCTGGGAAGGGATAGAGTGGAGGACGAGGGAGCGGGGTGGGGAGAGTGCAGGCTCGGTCTGGTCGCGCTAGGTCGGCTCTCTGGTTGCAGCACTCCGTAATGAATGGTGCATCGCACGCGGGGCAACGCCCTGTCAGCCAGCTGACTGAAATGAACCGAATCGAACAGAACCGAGTCGCGCCGAATCGTACCGAACAGCCCGAGTACACGCCGCGCCCGCCACTCGCAGATATATATTCGACTATCAACTTCGAAATTCTCTATCGATATCTCCGCTTGACGGATGATAATCGCCTGCAAAGAGATTGTCTTGGCTGGTTTATATATTTCGTTCTGACTTCTTTGACTTGTAACCATTTTCGTGAGAGTCTTACACGATCAATGTAGGATTTTAGTCGAATACTGAACGTTTTTAAAAATTTTCTTTTTAACTAGATGAAACTTAGATTCGAGTAAGAGATTACAGAATGTATTTGAGCGATATTGTAGCGTTCGATGGTACGAATGGAAATAGAAGTATTTGATGAAGATTTTATAGTGACCCGTATGCCTATTGATTTTGCTATATTCTGAGAAGCTTGACGTCACTACGGTTAGAATTATACAATATTAAGCTAAAATTGGTACATCTGATGAATTCTTTAAAAACCTCGAGAATAGAAGAAACTCTATTAGAAATAGTGTTCGTCAACTTGTAAAATATTGTTAAAAACCTTTACATCTATACTTTTACGTTTTCACGGAAATCTCGACAAAAAAAGAACTAATTCTAGCTCCACATGTTACACCGTACTTATGCATCCCATTATCTCGAGAAAATTGAGAAATTCTATCTGAAAAGGAAGGTTTAAATAAAGAAGCCAAGTTGTACTTTCTTGGACCATTATCAAAATTTCAGTCACATCTCGTTCCTGGCCGTTCTTCTCCAATCAGGAACTAAAGTACGAGAAATGCATAAACGTGCATCTGGACAGATCAACGCGAATTCGCGACCTCGTGCAGCAAGAAGAAAGGAGACAGTCCGCTCTCTCTGTAATCGCAGTCATCCCCAATAAACTGTTCGCCCGACAACCGACCCGGTTTCACACTCGCATACAACCAGACTGACGGGCATACACAGACACAAATACACACACACACATTCTGGTCTGGTCGTCTCACTCCCCCCTTTTCTCGATAAGGCTGTGCCTCCGATTCGTCGATTCTCGAAACTGTGCCGACCCGTATATGGGCCATTCCGAAAGGCTCGTGGAACAAACCGTGATCTGACAAAGGCGAGGAACATTACGCGTGAACTTGGATCGTTTCATTTTAGTTTCCGTACAGACAGGGTCTCTCTCGAGCTGGCAGAACTATCATAGCGGCTCGATCTTACCTTCGTCTCTGCTTCGAGAACTTTGAATACGAGGATTTTCTTTTTTTTTTTTTTTGCCGCAGTTGGCAAGTTTCAGACGGTTGTTTTTGTACGTACCTGAAACAGAGAAGAGAAAATACGGGTTAGATGTATTGTAAGTGGTAGTTTGTTTCATAATTAGAGTGGGAGAGAGGGTTCAGCGATGCATCGAATAGAACGGTTGGTTAACACTGGGTCTATTGATAATTAAAATACGTTGTCTTACGATATTTTTACGGGCTATGCACGCAAGCGTGAACTATTTAACGTTTTAACGTCGTTTCACGTAAGAAAAGCGAAAATATTGTATATTATTCAAGGAAGCGCATTTACCATAAGGCGCATTAGGCGCAAGCTGGAGCGTCACTCTCTATGGGGCCACATTATAAAACCTTGTGTAATTTTTATTTTATTAAAATAACTTATTATGGAAATGTCAACTGTTATTTTGAGGCCTCGTAACGATGCTGGGTCTAGTGCCTCCAAAAGTATAAACGCGGCCCTAATTATTCACATTTGTCAACCCTCACACCTCTATGGGGCCACATTATAAAACCTTGTGTAATTTTTATTTTATTAAAATAACTTATTATGGAAATGTCAACTGTTATTTTGAGGCCTCGTAACGATGCTGGGTCTAGTGCCTCCAAAAGTATAAACGCGGCCCTGATTATTCACATTTGTCAACCCTCAGATTTATGAGTTCAAATTATAGTAAAAATTAAAATTAATTTTTATTGCATTTTGTTATAAAATAGAGGGTTAACTTCTTCGTAATTCTACCATAATGGATAAAATGATGTCTTGGGAAAAGGAAATACACATTCCTATAGAAAAATATCACTTGTTTCTTTAGTACTAGATTATTGTACACCTATTTCTGTCTTATGAAATGATAAGTCTGTAGAAAAGTACGCAATATGAGGAAGAAGTATTTATTCATATTCTGGATTGTTATAGGTTCCAGTAATTTTCATAAAAAATTATTCAATTAGTTACAGCGAATGGTAGTTCTAGCATTAAATAGAAGATAGGTTAGCAGATTCGTTAGTCGAATATTTTTCTTAACAATTGTAATCACTACCTTCTATTTATATAAATCCTGACGGATTTTCGGTTGTTTTTCCTCATATGCAAAAACTTTATTCTGCACGCTCGATTTATTTTTTCACGAGAACTCATCCTTTTCACAGAGCCCTGTATACCGTTTCCACGATCAACTGTGCCACTCAGAAGCCAAAATGATTAACTCCACTTTCAGATGTTCTTCCAATTTCAGTATCAAGACACACACTTGGTGCTTAATTCTTCATAAATAAAACAAATTTTATTTCACGAAGCTAGTCACTTTGTATTCTAAGTGGCTCAACTATAGTTAACACCAGCAGGTCGTCCAACCAAAAACAGACAAACGGGTAACTTGTAGCCGAACGATCAGAAATTGTTTCAACTTAATTGACATCGTGTTTACATGTACGACTTTGCGCGACTCGAGCTCGATCGAGCAAAAGTTGCCTAATGTAAACGCGGCTTAAGGTGACGGGGGTTGGACGGGATAACGACGAGCCCGCTGGAGGCTAGTTGATGGGAGCCCTGTGATACGTGCAGTCTCTACAAGAAGGAGGTTATTTGGTTTTGGTGCACGGCAAGGGTGAGTTTCGAACGGGCGGCAGCAGCGCGCTGCTGCTGCAGTCGACACGGGATGGGCGAGGGCAGCGGCCGTGACGTCACGCCCTGCTCCGCTGCAGCGGCAGTGGCGGTGACGGCACGACGCGAGGAGAGGGTGAACCAGGCGATTAGAAGAGAGATGACCAGCGGCGGCGGTAGAGTGGGAGTGGCGTGGCAGGTATATAACGAGAACGAGGATAAAAAGACAAAAAGATGAACGCGGAAGAGAGACGGGGTGAAGAGCGGGACTACGGGCGGGCTAGAGCGAGCGAGTTCCAGGAGAAGGGATTTCAGAAGAAAAGGTCCCCGGGAAAAACTGTAAAGAATGACGATGAGTATGCAGCAATGTGAAAATGAAACGGAGAAAAAGAAAAGGGAGGGGGGACAAGGTGAAGGACCAGTAGAGAGGCTGGCTGCTCGATACACCTCGATACAACTCGAGAGAAACGAGGAAGTGACGATGAACGAAATGAATAAACGATGATACAACGGCAATAATGACAACGACAATCGAAAATAGAGAGAACAAGAGGTGAAGATACGAAACGTGTTCGAAAACGACGTAATAGAAAAAAGCTCTGTCGGGAGAGGAGAATAGTAGAACGAACGGAACGGAAACGAACAGAGAATGGAGAGTAGCGTAAGAATACGAGGAAGAGGAAGAGGAACGGCTGGAGCAGAGGGGGAGGGGAAAAGAGCGGTGGTAAGAGGCGGGGCGAGAGGCAGGGAAGCGTAGTAGTAGGAGCGTCGCCCGGGCGAGTGGGAATATCGAGCGACGTCCGCCGTCGGGACGCCGACCCACGCAAACCGTGACGTCACGCGACGCGTCAGCTGCTGCTTCCGCGCAGAGCAAACCGTGCGCCCAGCTTTGTGAACCCCACCGGCTTCTCGTCTTCCCGGATCTGCGCCGGGTCTTCCTCATTCTGTTTGCACGGACGAAAACGTGCTCGCCACATGCGCCCGTTTATGTACGCGACGATGAGAACGACAACGACGACGACGACCGATGCATATATATATATATATATGTATATATTTTTATTTTTTTCTGTTTCTCGTTCTGTCTCCCTCTCTCTCACTCATCTTCGTTCACGCTACACACCGTGGACCGGCCGGATTTGCTTTTCTCTCTTTCTCTTTCGTTCGAGCGATGCATTTAATCGGGCCGGTTTTTTCTTTCCTTCTTTTTTTTTATTTTCATGCAGCTTATTCGAGCGTTTCAGCGACGATTCGCAGGCAGTCACTGGGTCTGGCTTCGGCGGCGTTTCGTACGGATCGATCGAAATTGGAAGTAGCCAAGTGTTATTGTTTCAGGAACTTTTCCGATTTTGTTCGGAATCGGTGCACTTTACGGTGGTACGATCTGGGTGTTTGAAAGTTAATTTTGGGTGATTTCAACGTTTTTCAAACCTCGGTGAACGGGTCTAATCGCGACCCATGCTGAGAACTCGTTAATACAATACATATGTACGTATACCGAGTAAGAGTTAGGTTATTGTTCTGTATTATGTTCGATGTTTTACGTTATAAGTAATGAAAAACAGAATAAGAAACTTGTAAATTGTAAATAAATGATATTTGTTGTATATTTGTTCCGTTATATCCTACTGCACAAAATTTGCATATTGCAAATATGTTCTTTACAGTTATCACATGTTATACTGAATCTGTTATTCCTTCCAATGCAAATGTAACATCTCGAACGCTTTTGAGGTTATGACATTATAACAAGTTTTACAATTTTTCTTCCAGTTGCTACTATTGAGTGTAGGATATACTTGTGATTTTCAAATTCTGTATTTATATTATTGACAATTAAGTTTTTTTGCTAATGTTTCTAAAAATGTTTTTGGTCTTGACGTGTTTCTTTCCCAGGAAGTTATTCTTAAGAGACCTACTGCTAAGGCGGTCGTCATTTCACAGCTAACAAAACAATTCTGTCGCTGCGTACATTACAATTTTAAAATTGGCGAGTCTGCAGTGACCCAGCCGTAGAAACGCGAGAGTTGAAGAACGTTTGAATGTAAAATTTGTATTTTACCAAATTAGTGTTCTAAAGTAGAAATTTTTGAAATATCCTTGTTGGAAGATAGTGGATTAAAAGAATTTTTTTTAAAGATAGTGCAACGACAGCTTATAAATCGTTCTTTTTACTGGATTCCTTTTCTTTTAAACTGGATGAAAATGACATTTATGACTTTAGTTTTATCCAATTCCATACCATTATATTTCGAATATTGTAAAAAGAGCGTTGTTTTATTCAACGTTTAATAATTCGGTTCGAAACCGGTTTGTATTAAATACAAATGATTTATTCGATGTTTCATGGAAATTTTGGTACATCGTTCGACGTTTGTTTCATGCAAATTTCGATGCATCACCGACATTTGATTGCAAAAAAAAAAGAGGGGAGGGGGGACGCATTGGGTGACCAACAATCTTTTTATCATGCATCATTCAGTTTACTCAACCGACAACTTCGCTATTAGCATTTATTTTCGAAAAATGTTATTTATCATGGAGATTGCTATTTATTCTAATTTAGAATAAAAATCGTGAAATTTTGAAGAAAAAAGAAAAACAATTTATGTAAAGCGCATAATATAGAAATTACATTTTGCATGAAAATTATTTGTTAGCATATAGCACATGTACACTCCCGTTCATAAGTATTAGGACACTTATGGAACGTGAAGTAAACCCAAACATACGTTACAAAATTATTAAGATCGAAAAAAAAATTATTCAGTTTGGAATTTTGCAGTATAAAGAGCATATATTTTTATGGACATGTCCTATTACTATATGCTTTATGGACTATTATGCTTTACAATTTTTTTTTTTCAATTGAAAATGAAGAGCTGCTAAACAATTAGAATTAAATGTAACGATAGAAATTATTGCAATAATGCGTAATGCAATTGAAAAATTGAAAGAATCAAAAGAAAAATCGCGAATTCGTATCTTTTTCGATTCTAGAATATAAGAAAATTTGAATAAAATACGCGACGAGAATTGGGGAGAAGCATAAGTTAAACGCGTAAAAATATTCAATAATAAACGAACTAGGGATGAAGCTATTATTTCAATACGCGATGCACTGACTCTAGTATTTACTAAAATTCAAAAATTCTCGTATAAATTCCGAAAATAGATTATTAATTACGGTAAACTACTGAGACTGTTTACTTTAGGGTGGGCATAGTGCACTCGTTCGAAATCAGCTCACAGTATACAATAATAAATCAACTAACTACTTAACATGCAAATTACTTGGATGGTAAGTTATTAGTAAACAAAATTCAATATCAGAGAAAATATATGAAAAATTTCAAATTAATTCCAACTGCTGGGAGAAAAGTACATATTGATTGTTATGCTGTAACGAAAAAGCAACCTCTCAAAGTCATTTCAATATCCTATTCGACAAGTCTGAAGAACAACGATGACTAAAATTCAAATGTTTATTTCCCTAAACCTTCAAAATAATTTCGAAATATTTTATTCGAAGCGGAGTATTCCAAGTCAATATCGATAATTCAAGAAATTATTTGATTGTATTTAAAAGAACCGAAAAGAGAATATTTGAAGTCTGATATTAAATGTCTAGCAAGTACCAGTAATTGGTAAAATGATTTATATTTGTTTTAAAAGGAAAATTTCTAATAGGTATTAGTTAAAATGAATTGTTATTCAGTCTATTGTATTGAAATTCTAATTGATTCTAATGTATACAAGTGTTACAAGAAGGCTGAGTGTGTACAGGGTGGACACTGACTCTAGTATTTACTAAAATTCAAAAATTCTCGTATAAATTCCGAAAATAGATTATTAATTACGGTAAACTACTGAGACGGTTTAATTAAGGGTGGGCATGGTGCTGCTTTAGTTTGAAATGATTTATAAACACATAATTAACAGAGGAAAAACCGTGAAACGGCAAAACGTCTACATTCTAATTGTTATAACATGTAAACAGAACTTTAAATTTAGTGTAAACAGAAAAAATATATAATACAATTTATTTCACGGTATTGCAACAAATAAACGTTGAATCAATATTTAATTCGTATAAAAACAATTATTTAACGTAATAATTTTACCTTCACTATGGCTATTTTTAATCTACGACCACAGGTCAACCTGATTTCTAATCCTTACGAACTTTAAATTCAGTCTAAACTGAGAAAATATATAATACAATTTATTTCACGGTATTGCAACAAACAAACGTTGAATAGATTCTTAATTCGTATAGAAACATTTATTTAAAATAATAATTTCACCTTCACTATGGCTATTTTAAATTTACGACCAAGGGTCAACCTGATTTTTAATCCTCCGAACTTGATTTCACAACGAGAAAGTAATAAGATCGTTGAAACGTACTTATTTGTCAAAGAAACTTGCAAAAATGTATAAATAATAATATGTAATGTTTTAACAAATTTTTGGAAGTATAAATTAATAATAAAATTGTGAAAATTAATAAATTATACGTTATTATAACATTAATAGAATTATGACTAAACCGAAGTTCGAAGTCGAGTATTTAAAGTCTGATATTACGTGCCTAGCGAGTGCCGGTAATTGTTAAAATTTGTTTAATAATTAGTAATAGAAATTCTAATTGATTCTAATGTATACAAGTGTTACAAGAAGGCTGAGTGTGTACAGGGTGGACATAGACTAGCTAGTAGCCCCCGACCACTCTATTCACATCTCAGAACCTTCAGGTCAAAATACGCCGCGAAGTGTCTAGGGCCCAGTATAAAGGGTAAATGATTTCGCGGGACATCGGCGGGTCCTTATATACCTGCGGTACCCTCTCCCCAAAGTCATTAGCAAAATCGTCGGTTAGGTCAGGCGGGAAATTTTCGCGGGAGATTTTCGCGGGAGATTTCCGATATCGTAACACGGTATAATTTATCAATTTTCACAATTTTATTAAAAATTTATACTTCCGACAATTTGTTATAACATTGCATATAACAATTTATACGTTTTTACAATATTCTTCAATGGAAACATAGGTTTTAGCGTTCTCGTTACTTACTCGTGGTTAAATTAATTTCGTAGGGATTAAAAATCAGGTTGACCTGTGGTCGTAGATTAAAAATAACCATAGTACAGCTAAATTTATCGTGTTAAATAATTCTTCTTACACGAATGAAAAATGTATTCAACGTTTGCTTGTTACAATACCATGAAATAAAT
>NW_017100131.1:606873-629682 GCF_001263275.1 Habropoda laboriosa | reverse complement strand
TTATTGCAATAATTTCTATGGTTACATTTAATTCTAATTGTTTAGCAGCTTTTCTGCTGCTATCGACCCTACATTTTTTTTTTTTTACGTGGATGTAGGCCGTCTCTATGTGATAAACAATTGGCAACCAAACGGTGGCTCGCTAAAGCGATATATTATGAAATTAAATTAATCACTCAATAAGTATTAACATTAGATTGTTTCCTCGATATGGCCATGGTGGTCATCAGTGACTGGAGAGCCTCAAATGTTTAGAATAATTATAATAAAATAAATGTTGTCAACTAAAAATTTTGAACGTCATAGCTAGCTAGACTTTATTTTCAATTGAGAAAAAAAAATTATAAAGCATAACACTATAATCCAATGCTTGAAATGTATTTTCTTGTGGCCGCCTGACAGCAACCTGCAAATCTGGTGTGCTCGACTCACGTTTCATCCTTATCTTTTATTCGATGTCCTTGTCTACGTTCGGCAAACTACAAAGGCGGGCGCGAGGCTCGAAAACGTAGTCCCTGACTCTACAAGTGTCAGGTTTAGCTTCCTTGCGGTCTGACACTTGTGGAGAATATACTGTACTTCTAAACGGCGGTGTAGGTAATGAAAATCCAATCAGCGGTGAACGTGCTGAGAGGGAGTCAGATCTACCGTATCTCTCTCGGACAGCGGCGGCGTTTTCCCGCCATTTTAGTTGCGGGGACAGGAAACGGTCGGCGTAGCAGCGTCTGGCTCGACCCGGAAGTGGAGTGCCGCTAACGGCGGAGAGGCGAACACGCGGAGGGAAGGGGGGAAACAGAGGAAGAGAAAGAAAAGTCATTGTCTATGAATTCCTAGCGGCCTTCCGCCTGGGCGTATCTCCGCGACCGGATTGACTGCCTACGAGCAATCGCGTGCGTCTATCCGGTACGCGGCTACTTTCACGTACGACGACGCGTGCAACGACTCGAAATTCCAATCTCTGCTCGATAAAAGTCCGCCTACGTGTCACCTACCAGCGGCACCGTGTGCCCCATCAGCGACACCAAACGCTTCTCGTGAGACATTCGCGCCGCAAGCCTCTGTTTCTCCGACACCGCCGCCGCAACTATCGCCACCACGCAGATGACACACGTACACGTGAGAAGATAATCGGTAACCTTGAATCGGCAATCGGACGAAAGATCACGCTAAATATATCGGGCATGTGTGTATGTAGCATTTCGTACTGCCCCGCTTCCAACAGAATTCTTATACTACCGTAGACTCCCTCTCTTAACTCTTTGAAGCACAGAATTTTAAGACAAAAACAGACTCTAGTTGCACAGGAATTTTATTTAAAAAAAATGTAACAAAGTAGGTATGAATTACGACATAGAACTAAAACTTAAAAAAAAAAGTTGAGATAATTAATTATTAGGTGGGACATAAATAATCTCACCATGAAATTAGATTAGTTTCTTCTTAATGCTTCAAGGTGGGATGAAAAACATCCCACTGTGCATATGTAAGTACTAAAAAGGTGGGACACTTTTTACCCCACTATGCCCCAAAGAGTTAATCGGTTCCTATCAGAAAAAATTGCTCTCCAAAAAAAAATTGCAACGCTTTAAAAATTAAATCGCACAAATCTGAAATTTACATATACCGTCTGAAGTATTGAAAAGGGAAAGTGATTAAAATTTGGTTAAAAAAGGTCATTTTTTCGTTAGAATAGCCCGAAAAACATGATTTTCAGATTTGTGCAACCCTAATTTCTAGGTGCTGTCACTTTTTTGTTGGAGCAGTGTAGCTTGCAAAATTTAAACATGGAAATTTCGATCTGAAAGAATATTGAAAAGGAACAAATTTTTGGGAGAATGGAATTTTTAAATTGCTGGAAATACGACGAAAAGTTGTAGAATAAAATGGTGCGTACTTTATAAAATAAGGAAAATCGGCACGAATTTTTTGGACAACCTAAAATGTAGCAATAGGAAAAACAGTAGAGTACAATCAGTGCTGTTCCAAGATATGGAAGTTTGGACGAAATTTCTAGAAAGGAAAGGAGAAAGAAAATTTACCCGAGAGTTTATATGATCTATGTGCTGGATGTATAAATCACACAAATTCATATGTATCTTCCCAAAGGTCATGTAAGTTCTGCTTTCAACTTTGTGTATCTTTGCGTCCAATTCTGTAGCTACAGTGTACTCGAAAAGAAAACCGTATATTGTAACATGGCACGATACTGAGCAAGTTAGTCATTGAAGTATGTTGCAAACGTTAAATATAAGTAATGTGTTTGTGAGTATAGTTCAATTTGTCGAAATTTACTGAATTCATGAATAAATATTCCATAAATATGCAGCGATTTCCAAAGAGTGTACATACCGGATGGTCTAATATTGATTGTTACGATGTTTCTGATAATCTGACCAAGAAATATTTTAAACAGGAATTCACTGATATCGAACACTGAAATTACTATGAAAAACAACATCGAAAACATACCCCTTTTTCACAACCAATAGAAGTATTTGATAGAGGATTGTTTTTTTAACAAATTATCAAAGACAGCTTAAGTGTTCTCACTGTCTATTTAAACAGTTTTCCACCAAACTCTCATACCCATTCTAAGGTATCTGTTTATACTATTTTTAATAAAGATTTGCAAAAGTATGACAAAAATTCTTTCCTATAATTTTAATCTAAAACCTTTAAACAAATTAAATCCATATAACATATTTCCTACAAATTCCCGAAATATTAGGGGGAGTTCCCTTAGTAGCGGGCACTTAAGGTTTTCCTTAGATAAATGACGGAAAATATTTTTTATTTTGCATTAATTACAAGATAACAGCAATAGAAATCAAAGTAAAGGAACAAAATAATCAGCATTATTATAATATTCCAATTAAATTAACATTAAAACTTGGTATACAATTGGAAAAGAGTATTGAATGCCCCCTAGTACCGAACACAACAAAAATTACTGACAACATAGTTATCAGAAGACTCAGGAATACAGACACAAGCCACGTGTCAATAGAATAAAAAAAACTTTTGAATATCTTAACTGCACCTTACACCGAGAAGTAGAACGAGGGTATTAACCTTCCGTAAGTAAACATTTCTTTTGACACTACGTAAACAAAATGGGTCGTCTATGTCCAAGTCTAATTGTTTACTGTTCTAGACTTTCAAAACACCTGAAAAAATTCTGCAACACCTATCAAACTGTCTACTGCATTATACAATCGTTCGTTAGGTCAAATGTTCAAATCTTTCATTCATAAAAATTCCTTTCGAAGAAATTTCGCTTGGATCATCGACGACCCAGACTGCAAAAGAAACCGTCCAAGAACGAATACTTCTACCTAACAATACCTATCAAAGGTATCGTTCAAAGAACAAGCGTCAAACGACCCTAATCTACCGCCAACGCGTGTCATCGGCTAAGTCGTGACGCAGATCGTCGCAATCGGCTTTCCATCGTACCGCGGCCAGCTAAGGCGAGCTCTTTTAAGTGCCGTTGCACACACAACACGTTTATCCGTCGAAGAAGAGCGGAGGAGGGCAGCGCCTTTCTGTCCTCTTGTACAAACACCGAAGAGGAAAGAGAGAGCGCCTGACTCTCGTGCAACAGCAGAGTAACAGCAGACGGGTCCGCAAAGTACGCCAATTGGCTAACGCGATAAATGAGTAGAATAAAACGAATTGACCGTACGATAGGTTAGGAGCATCAGCCGGTCGCGGCCAGTCAGTCAGGCGTTCGGCTTCCTGTGACGCATCCGATTGAACGAGGCAAAGAGGAATGAGACGCAGTATGCAACAACTCTGCCTGGTACCACCAGACACTGACGCCTCTCTTTCACGTGTTTCGCGTCCCCGTCGTGCTCGTGCCACGTGGGTGGCACGTATAAGCGCGCCCATGACGAAACTCATTATCGACGATCGATCGAATGATTCATCGTTCGTACCACTAACCTTCCTCTTCCTGATTTTACCTGTAATTAGAACGACCGTGCTAGAAATCCCGGTAGGCACAACACACACGGCCTCTCTCCTGTTTACGACCACTGAAGAACGAGACACGAGGACTAGGCTAGTGTTGGGACTGATACAACGTCGATACTATCGATACTAGGTCTACGAATTTCGATGTGGTGTCGAGTAGCGTCAAAGTACACTACCGGCTGAACGTTTCGGTACATATACAGCGACTCTCGCTAATATTCGGACACTTTTTTAAAATTGGACCTGCGATGAAATTTTCAGCACGTGTATAATTTACATAAATGTACAAAACGTGTGTTTTAAATTTTCAGTACAAGCTCCGATGAAAATGTTGTAGACAGTGACCCTTACAGTTCCCACAAATTGCAATTTCTGCAACCTTTTTTGCACGCGTCATCTAGTATACTAATCCTAACTTCTCAGGAAACCTCAAGTCGTTTGCTCCATTTTATAAAAGTTATACTGTTCTAAAGAGTGTCTGAATATTAGTGGGAGTCACTGCACATACCAGTGAGAAAGATATTATTAAATTTTTACTTTTGTTGGAAAGTTAATCCTCCGTAGGCAATATTGGTCGTTAACACTAGAATTACCGACCGGGTTAATAACGATCCATTACCATCTTTCGAAAAACCGTGAACGTTCGATATTAAGTATTACCAATTTGTAACTTTCCGAATTTATCTTCTACATGCACGCTTCTATTTTCATCGATATGAATCTAATCCTCCAATCACAGTTTACTTACGTAAAAATTCACTTTTCGATTTTGTCTCGGTTGGTAACTCTAGTGTCAATGACTCGAGCGAAATTTCATTTTTGTATTTTTTCAAAACGAAATTATATTTTTATTGAAAAAGTTTTTAAACGTTTCACTTAACGAACGATGCAGTAGAGACTCTAATAAGTATCCCAGAATTTTTTCAGATTTTTGAAAACCTAGAACTGTAAAAAATTAGACGAACATAAACACCTCACTTTGCCTACGAAGTGTGAAAAAATATGTTTGCTTATGGAGGATTAATGGTTACATATGTCGACACAAAGAATGAGCATATGGCAGAGAAACTCGCAGTAGAAAAATTCAAAATACAATCTATTCTCAATAGAAACCATTCAAACTGTGCTTTAAACATTTCTCGTATCGTTAAAATGAAAGCAGATATTTGGCTTCCTTCAGCCGGGACACCCTAATTGAAAATTTGGGCGCATTATCGAGAACTAAGGGACGCTTTTATCGCCGAATTTTTATGTCAATTTCTTGTGAAAAAAGTAACGGTAATCTGTGCTTAATACAACGGCAATTTAGCGAATTACAATGATAAACGTTTTAATCGAACAATGTAATATCGACGCATCGGGTAAACCTTTTTATCGCCGTGTTTTCCATATCAATTGTTAAGAAAGTAATTACGTTTCTGATGAATGTTTAATTCGTTCATTACATGTTACGCGTTTTGCAGTATTCGATATCTTATTGATCGATAAGCAAATTATAATAATTACTCGGAACAGCGTAATAACGTATTTTCATATTAATTAACGAGAAACAAGAAATAACTACAATCAGTATTTAATATTTCCACCAAATATGAAATTACAGGGTATTCAATACCATAACAGCCTATAAATAAATCATAATTGCGTCGAGCGCTCAAATAACGGAAAGACGTGCCACCTTTCTTCACTACCAAACGGCAGTAATCCATAAAAAACTAATCGCAGCCTCTAATATAAGAACAATTTTTACACTATTATTATAAGAAAAATAAATTAGGTATTATTGTGTCTCAATATTACCTTTAAAGTTAAAGGTACAGAAATCTTCCGGTAAATAATAAACTACTGAAAAAAAGAGCCATTTCAAATGACAAATTAACTCATCTTCCTTGATTAACCCTTTACCTTGTAACGAGTCAGACTCATGGCACAGATTTTAGTTAAGCTTCGACAAACATTGTTACAGTAATAACAAAAATGAATTTTAATTCTACCTCCAGTTTTAATTTACAAAACCGAAGATTACCAAATATGAATAATCTGTATCATATTAGATTCCCTTGCTCGACACAATTAACTGTAATTAAAATAATAAATACCTAAGTCGTGCATGCACAGCCGGTAAAAAATGATAAGTCGAGGAATTGAAAATTCGTATCGCCTTTATTACATGCAAACTACGATGCAAACGACGATGACACGATGATAACGACTTTGCTATTACAACTAAGTTTCGAATCAGCTAGAGATTCAGTATGGCGCAGCCAGATTTATTAAAAAAAGCTTATTTACATAGAAAACGTATATAAAAGCTTGAATACCTCTCACAATCCTAACCTTCTCGAAGATCCTTTTCAACCTCTCGAAGGTTTCGCGCGAGCCAAAAAATAATCCAAAAAGAACTCATCGCATACAGGTTGTCGAAAGAGCGGCTAGTCGGGATGATCAACGTGGAAATCGGTTGAAACACGATCATAATTAGCGGTGGGTCGCGTTAGGTGAACGTAAATTGCGAAACGTTTCGCGGCTCGTGAAAGCTCAGCGTGTCAAAAGTCAACGACCTTTCGGCATACTCCAGTGACCAGAGCAGCAGCTACGGTGGCAATGGCGATGGTTGGCAGTGAGTGTATGCAAAGTACGAAGGAAAACCGAGCGTGCAGATAATACTGGGGACCGTGCACGGACATTCCTCTCTCTCTCTCTCTTCCACTCGGTCTCTCTATTTCTTTCTGTTGTCGTTCGGTCTAGGTAAAGTAGTCGACTCTGGCGAGGCTTTTCAACCTCTCTCTCGTAATGACCGTTCAGGGTTTACGCTTCGTCGAGCAATCCGCCGACGGTCGATCGACGAGAGACGCTCTACACGTTCCCCTCGTGGCGCGTGCTATCGCTTTCTTGTCGATACTGTTAGGACCGTTCAACAGGACAACTTTATGACACAGACGACGAAAACCGGCTATATTTGAGGAACATCGATTCGAGGGGTTTCTGACGCGTTCGGGATGCCGGCGAAGTTCTCGAAACGCCTCGTTGCTGATTTTATTATTAATTTACATTCACTCTGGAATACTAAGGAGGACTTTTTTTTAATGTACCACTTTTTATACGTTCATTTTAGAAATATCGTTAAATTTAATAAATGTGTACTTGTTAGCTTCTTTTGAATTTCGAATAAGCTATTTTGAAAATTTTTATTTTAATGAAGATAGTAAGAAATTATATTAAATTAACAATATTTTAGGAATAAGTGTTAATACAGCAAGGTTAATACTGAATTCTTCACTTTCTGATCTTTTCGCCTGTTAAATATACGTTTTTTCATAGAATATTATAAAATAATGTGGTAATCCTCCGGTGGGTCATACTGTTTATTCAATCTTTTTTGTCATTCATGCTAGAATGGCCCATGGTGGGTCATGTCGGTAAGTAAGAGAATCACTGGATAACCCACAGTGGGTCACGGTCGATCCTTTTTGTCATCCATGCTAGAATGGCCCATGGTGGGTCACGTCGGTAAGTAAGAGAATCACTGGATAACCCACCGGTGGGGTCACATCGTACTGAATGTGTTAAAGTAGTTCAATGTTTCAGCGAGAAATGAAGACTCAAATGAACATTTCTTTGTGTACAAAGAAATCACCACCTGAATAAGCAACTTTTGTTTTGCTATTTTTTGTTCTTCAGGGTGAAAACGCCTCGTAAAGGTTAATACGTGCTGTTCTATTTTCCTGTATACCTTCAAAACTACATATATGTATATAGTGTTCTGTCGAACTACGCGTAGGGTTAGAGACGTCGACTGTCCGCGTAATTGGAAACCATCCCCCGGTATTACGGAAAACTGAAGTCTGATCATCTGCACTGCGTGTCAATTGTCGTATATTGTCGTTAGAATAATCACAAACGCAATAGGTCGTGTGTAAAGACTTAGTTGTTTACTAAGAGACAGTGTTTTTCCAGAAAAGGTTAGGTTATGTATATGTATCGGGGAGACAACAGTAAAAAAAACTAATTTCTTGTTGTTTCATAGCTATAACACATCTTATTACAAGAAAAATAAACTTAGGATACGATAAAACGAAATTGCTGCAGTAATTAATCTAATTAGCTATACGTAGGCTCTCCTCTATTTTCAATTAACTCAATCATTCGATTGTGTACGTATGTATACATACATATTATTCACGCATACGTATACCACGCTTCTCGTTTGATTTTTCTCCCAAGCTGAGCTGTTCGTTGTGTACTTGAATTCGGTGCACTAGCTTCTTGTATGCAGCGGCACTTAATTCACACGAACGAATATGCTAAGTACGTAAATTGATTGGAAATCCGCGTATAATCGAAAACGCGTTGTTCGAGCGAGCACTGTATTCCCTACAAGACTGTAATCGCGCAGTATAAGCGACGTTCGTCGAGGCACTCGTTCGACAGCCTGGTAAACACCGACTGAGGACGAATCGTCCTGCCCGATTTCTGATCGCTGTACGCTCGCAACTGTTCTGGGAAAAATTCTAGGCCTTAACTTCTTAGAACTCGTGATATTTCTTGCGAGCCAAATATAAGAAACGCGAGCCTGGGTCGCTGTACATACATCGAGCCAAACATAAACACGAGCCTGGGTCACTGTACGTACATCGAGTCAAACAGAAGCTAGCTGTCTGTTCGCGCACACAAAAGAGTTAGCGGGAAAAGAATTTTCTGATTTTATATTACTTTTATTGGCAAAACCGAGAACAAACGTCACGCACGTGGTCTTAATACAATACAATACGCCATACTTTTTTTCGCTCGACGCATGCGCGATCGCCGCTCCCAACGCCGCTCGGCGCACGCACGCCGATCACGGTAAAAAGACGCGCCCTTTTTAAATTCAAACCGTCACACTGTCCTTCTGAGAGTAAAACTATCGCGAGTTGCTCGCGAGTGGACACTGCGTCTGAGAGCATCGCTCAACTCTCTGAGAGTTACGACTCGAATAAACAGTTACTTTGCAAACACGAAGCAGTTTCGTATTCTTGACAGAACTCTCGTGCGAGTAAAAAAATGTCAGGAAAAAAAAATTGCGTGCATTGTATTGTGGATTTATAATAACACAAAGAAGTAAGGCACAACGAGTTCCTATGTTCCACAAAAATACAAAAGTGCTGCGTTCACAAAGCGTTCATGATCGACTGTAGCGATTGTAAAATCTTCAATTAACACTTCCATGAAAACACATAGTCTATTTACCGTAATACTGCGAATTTAAAAAATAAAAGGACCAAACTGCAACTGTTAAAACAGTTCGCGTTATAGAAAAAGGGTATGCATATAATTTATGTTTAAATAAAAACAACATCTACCATTATTATTTAAAAAAATTTTAAAACATACAGAACTTCATTACGAGTACAGATATGTGTACTAATTTATCTAGCAATACAGTATTTTGATAATTTATCTGACGTTACGACAATACTTCTCTTCATAATTGCCATGAATTTGGAATGGAGTGCAACGTAAAATTACGACCAACAATTTTCTAGTGCACTTTATTTTGACCCTTATTTTCGATCCTTAGCCTTTTAAATTTCAACCAATCCGATTCTCTAAAAATATGAAATACATTTATCTCTTCACTCCTTCAAAAATTGACGGGGTCCAATGCAAGAGATTGTTTTCAATACAACTGAAAACTGAGATTTCACTGTCAGAATTTCCCCATACACTTAACGCAAATAAAATATACAAAAACATACGTTTTGCCAATTAAAATAGTCCTAAATAAAATTAAAGCTTCTGTTTCAATCCAACTTTCACATTCAAGCCTACAGAAAATAAAATAAAAAATAACACATTTTCCCAGATACACTACCTTCGTATTACTAATTTTAAATAAAGATATTGCAGTTATGATTACGCAATTTCAATCGAAACGCTGCTTTTCACAAAAGCCTCAATATCCCGCAACGCTTACTGTTGTGGCATAGCTGCTTCTTACACTGGACCCCTCAATTAACGTTCGCCGATATATCATCAGGATTAATGAAACACTCTACTATTGGCAATATTTTTAACCGCACAACATACCAAACACGATCCGTACGCGTAGTTCGAGTATAAATAAATCGACCTTGACAAAGTCGAGGGCATACCAGTTTTCGAACGGGGAAAAATGCGCATTGCATTACACTCCCGGTGGGATCCCGTAGGAGGAAAAGGTCTGAAACGACGATAGCCGTTAATCAATGTCATCCAGCGTGTACGTTAGAATCTGCAAATGCATCGAGGTCACGATATCCAACAAATCTAATCACGAACTTGACTCGATAGGAATACGGAAGATTTCTCTCGGTTTAAGCTGGCCGTTTTTTTCGTCAGCCGCGGGAACAAAAAGGTCCTTTCTCGAGGATCGGCCAACCGGATGCCGCGTGATAACGCGCTCGCTCGAATATATTCATGGAGTGTTGCTGAAATAATAGCTGTGGATCTAATTGAAATCTGGACGCGACGTTGTTGGAAGAGTACGATTTTTTGGACAGTTCTGAGAAGAGTATGTTACAAAATGTTTCACTTCTTTTCGTTCACCGTTACTTTGCTGAAATTTTTCGTGAATAAAAAGTTGATCAATGAACGAAATTAATACGAACTTCATAAACAAAGCTGCTGAATACATAAGTTCTAAGTATTAAAAGTATGGGACCACTGTGCATTGAAAGTTATACAAAGGTTAGCAACATCGAGAATTTTTTAACGAGGTTCTTATTAGTTAAAATCAATCGAAACACCTCAGTCAAATGTTTCATTGTTTTATGATGTATTTAATCAAAATAATTTCCACACGATTCTATACACTTTTTCCAACGATTAATTATTTTCATTCCTCCAAATTGATGAAAATCATTAGTCTTTAAATTTCACTCTTTTACAGTGTCTTCATTTCGGGATAATATGTTTCTTAAAGAACTGTTTAGGTGTTTGGGGAAAAGTCTAGCGAATAGAATTTCATATTCTTTACCCTAGATTGCTTTTAATTATTTTTCTTAAAATCTGGCCTGCCCCTTGGCTCATTCTTCAATAAAAACTCCCAATCTTGAATTTCGCTAATACATGCTGTTATCATATTTTTCAGGTTGCATACGAATTTTCAATACTGTTAAGTAACTTAAAAATGCGATTCAAATAACTTCAAACAATAAAAAGAAAATAGATAAATTTCGTATATTTCAGATAATTTAAGTATAATTCCAAGTTCCAAAAGAGTTAATAAGAATCTTTTCATAGAAGGCTACCTGCTTCCAAAGTTGCCGCAGCAAAGAAGAAAATTACCGTTTCTACGTTTATTTGCTAAGTTTCATAGTCAATTAAAACACGGCTAATCTTTGGTACACTGAGTAACAATTGACGGCAATAGCGTGTCGCTTGATCTTCCCCGCGAAGTAATTATTTGGAAAATTTAACGAATACGTCAGCTATCGTATATTTCCCCCGGGGGAAATGATATATTATCCTGCCAGTTCTCGACAGTCGATGCGAGACTCGCGTCATTTGTATAAAGGACGTTTGATTACCGTGAGAAGCGACGGATTTCTTCGAGGTTGGTCGTGGAGAAATTGTCGAGGCGTAAGAGATTGTTGTTAATCCGCGAGAGATCGTTGGGAATGGGTCCGTGATCGATGCACGATTTCGTGTCGTTCATTTGGTCTGTACGTGTATGGCGGGAATGTTTCTTCTCAAATTCAATATTATACTGATTTTTTCCAATCATCCGGCGAGTAATATTATTCTGCTGATCTGTGCTCAGACAGGCTTAACGAGATATTAGTTACGTTACTATTGTAAATTGTACGTGTATTTATTACACCTCTATTTATTTGGTCAGTATTTGTTTTTTTGTTAACGGTAAGTACACTACATTACACCGAATTTGTTTCAATCATTCAGGGTTCAGGCTGTTATACGAAATACTAATTGTTTCGTTAAACAAATGAAATTTAGTTTCCCGCCTTGAACAAATTTTCGCGTGGCGCCAAATTCAAATGTTTCCAACAGTAATCGTAATTTTTCAAAAATTTCAACCATTCGACGGGAAACAATGAATCGAAGGTGCATCAGGGACTGTGTTTTGGTTAAGAGATATAACGCGAACAAGATTTTTGATTCTTCGTGATTATCGGAGAAACTTAAAGGAAGAAATATATGATTATTTTAATGAAAAATGAACGAGACGTATTATTACGAGAGAAAATTTCTTTACGTGACACGAGTCATCCTCTGTATAGAGATCTCTGTTAGGTTCGAAGAGTAAAGAAAGTGTCAGAAAGAAAAGTTGCACTGTGCAAAAATAGATTTTCCTTTATTTCAAGGTCATTAGTATTTTTCCCTTAAAAAAAAAAAAGTGTATATACACGTTTCATTTCATAGTGCTGCAATCCGGTTGAAAACGAGTTTAACGACATATAGTACGACCTCCGGAGGACCTCGAACTTGTAAATCTCTGGTCGAGTGATGGCAGCTATTATTCATGTTAAATCACATAGAAAATTTTATACGAAAATCATATTAGGTCATCTCGTAAGTTCGCGTCGAATTTTATAATTTAGATCGATACTTCCAACGAACCTTTTGATTTGAATTAAAAAAGAACCTAAGCGCCTTTTCATTCCACAACTTTTTGCTATTTCCTTTTCATAAGAATAAATAAATTTAATAAAGCTACATTATAAAAAATAAATAAAAGCCTGTAGACTCGTACATATTTATCACGAAAGTTGTATGAAAAATGGTTAATTCAGTCTCAACAACAATTTTAACGAGCAATGAAATTTTTCAATTACCAAGACATTCTTATTTTATCCCTTCTCTTTAAGTGAAATCGGAAGTGGTCTGTTTACCTTGTTCCGACCGCAAGGCGTGGAAAATGAACGCGCAGGTACACCGATAAAAATTGCAATATCGCAACCTTGCTGCCGCGCAATGCTCGGTAAAGGACGAAACCTTCGAAGGGGACGGTTATGAAAAACAAAAAGCGAACTAGTTCTCCTTCTTGTATACGCAGCGACACAAGAAACGCGCCAAGGACGATGCCTTTGATCCTCGCGCGTTCAATGTAAATCCGCGCAGGGCCGATCCTTTGAAAATGTACTCGCCTGTGTATATACCACGGGGAATATTAACGAGACGCGATTACAGTGAAGCAACACACTTTCAGGAAACTCCAACGTAATTTCCTTTTCTGCGAAAAGGATACGGGTGAAGTGTGCTTCGTACACCGGCGAGGATTTGAAAATTGAAAGATTTCAGGGAAAATTGAAATAGAACGAGACGATTTTAACCGCGTCAAACTGTTCAGACTTTATTTAGCAACTCTGAGCGAATTTCTCGGCTTGGTGAAATAATAGAGAAATTAATCGAACTTGATACGACACTATCTGTTATAATTAGATTCAGAAAAATATCAAGTTTTTAAAAGCTTGAATAGAAGCTATAGAAATTTCTGAAATTAAAAGGACAGTTTGAATAAAAATAGATAACTTGGAGAATATGTAGGTACAACTCGAGGCATACATAAGTATTACGTTGTTTTTAGGGTAATCTTAAATATAAT
This sequence comes from Habropoda laboriosa, assembly GCF_001263275.1. Taxonomy (NCBI): domain Eukaryota; kingdom Metazoa; phylum Arthropoda; class Insecta; order Hymenoptera; family Apidae; genus Habropoda; species Habropoda laboriosa. The sequence continues at coordinate 616,121 of NW_017100131.1, read as the reverse complement.
TCCGATTGAACGATTGAAAATTTGTAAAATTTCCTTCAAGAGAGAACTTTTAAACGGGTCGAGAATAGCCTTTCGAAAATGTGCCCCTAAAATAAAAGTTTCTCTAAAAATTATTGTAATTTAATTTCCGCACGCTTAACTGAAACTACATTAATATAGATTTAGAAGACGTTGTAATTTTTCTTCCAGGATAAACTGAACGGGAACAAAACGGGAAACCGTGAGGACTTGTTCGTCGCGCAGCATTTTACAGCGGCGTCCATAATGTGATTAAATATTTATATTTAGTGATAAAAAAAATTCTCAAATATTGCGTAATATACACACATTAAATCTCCAATCAATTACATTTCAACCAAGTATGCGTACCTCAAAAATAATTCATAAAAAACGTGCTTTTTCACGGGCTTCAGTGTATTGTTTCCCTTTAACAGAATTATCAGAAATTTTGGTAACTCCAAAAAATTTCTAGTGTCCAAATTCACTGAAATTCCAGAACATCTTAAGTTCTTCTAAGCTCTTACAATTTTCCCTTAACAGAAATACCCAAAATTTTTGTAACTCTCAAAGCTTACATCTTAACCCTAGAGCGGTCTTCGTTTTGACTTGTACACTTACGACTTTCGGGTGAAAAAGGACCCAAGACCTTATGTGTAATAATTTTTGTTTCCATATGAACCTAGACAATAAACGCTTAAAATAATGTTAAGGAACGTAAACTTGATAACAGCAAAAATGACTAAAAATATGAAAAGACGGTGGGTCAGAAAAGACCCGAAGACCGCTCTAGGGTTAAGTAAGCCAAAAAGGAAAAAAAATGTGTCAGACCAACGTATAAAAATATCAAGTCCTCCAATTCACCGCGAATTCTCGCTTATCCATTTAGAAAGTCTACGTTTGACCAAACGGCAAGTTTAAAGATGGATGACGATCGTCGCCGAGGGACGGTCGTTCGCTCGTCTCGATTCTTTTTCTTTCCTTCCTCAGGCTTGGTCGATCGACGACGAAGGAATTAGCATTGCATATAGTCGCGGAAGTTCCACGGATTCATAAGCTATTCCGCGGAGAACACGAAGGCATGACACAGGTTTCGCGATCCTCTCCTTCCCTGTTCTCGGTCCGCGCAGGTGTCTCATTAACGCTCGACCGTACCGCTCTATCCTCGTGCTAAATGCACGAAAAGTGGCTGACAGTGAAACGAAGGAGAGACGGCAAACGGAACTATCCTCGATATTCGAAGACGCAGGGAAAAGTGCTTACCGACAGAGCGGTAAAATGGTACTGAAATTCACGGGACGTCGACATACGAAACGACCGAATGCTTTCCATTTCTCTCTCTCTCTCTTTACTTTTGAGAGAACTTCCGGGATCGGGATACATTTTCCTTTCGCAAGCCGCTGATTCGCGTCGATAGCGGTGCACGCGAATTTTTTATGACTCGTTTGCCAATACGATTCTTCCTTTTTGGTTTTTCTTTTTGCGGCACCTTTGAGAGACGTTAGAACTGTACTCATCAACTCTTAGAAATATCCAAGATTTTCTAATGGATCGTTCCTTTAAAGAAATTTGAAAAAATCAGTCCTCCGAATCTTCGTTAATCCTTTGACAGTCTAATAAAATTGTCAAGTACGATCAAAGAAATTTATATTTCACACGTATGTTTTTAATAATTAGGGAAAATTTTTAAAACAAGGGACAGATAACCCATAGTTGTGACAATAATATCTCGTCCCATTCGAACTTTCTTCTTCTCTTCAGCTAAACAGGTAAGTACTATATAGACGCTTTGCCCGAGTCTCACAGGGGATAAACTGTCGAAGAGTTAAAGATGCGATACGAATTAGTATAGACTGACGTGGAAGATACTGAGCCAGACGCAACCGAACAATTCTGGAAAATATAGACTAAATCGCATGCGGGCAACTCGCGGCCCGCGACTTCTTTTAGTTTGGCCCGCGATCCATCCCCGCGAAGTCTTTAAATCCGGCTCTCTAGGTACTGATTAGTATCGTTTTTCCTTTTTATTTAATATTTAGCAAAAGTTGTATCAAACACACAATCACACACAACACATTACGAAAACCCATTCAGTTTGGCCCTTGACTCGGAGAAAGAATGATAATTTAGCCCCAGAACCAGAAAAGGTTGCCCATGCCTGGACTAAATGCTTCAAAAATTTGCAAGATTTCGTGTACAAAAAGTTCAACAGAATAAAATTACGATTTTTCTTTTTTCGGAATCTAAGGCCGGGAACACTGATGTTCGCGGGCAGTTGGCGAACGGATCGCGAACCATACTCACTGACAGTGAACTCATTTCTGGCCGGTGTGAACTCGACGTAACAGACGGACCTAACGCAAACATCCGGTAAAAGAAAATATTCAACGAACGACCGACACCCTGTGTTGTATTCCGCGGCTCGCGATTCCTTGCGTTGGTTTATTATATTCAATAGGTACGCGGTAGGAGAGCCTGACGGAAACTGGGGCGAAATAAGGATGCTATTCTGCGCGTAGTACTATTCGACTTTATTAGACAGTTCGGTGACGTTCGGTGCGTGAAGACCACTAGACAAAAATCTGCTGTTTCGACGGAAAAGGTTTCTAGATATAGGTTCGGTAAGTACGAGAGTAGGGGTTGGTCTCAGAGGTCAATGTAGGGAGAGGCGGTGAGGTCTAGGTTCAGCGATGAGGAAAGGATGATGTGGAGGTCTAGGTTTCGGGGTGACTAACGTTAGGATGATGCAGATTTGTTTGCAGTTAAGGAAAGGAGGCAGGATGACTAAAAACTAATGAAAGATAGGAGAGAGGTATACGACACCTCGTATCCTTCACGACACGGCTGCAATAAACGCAGTTAACAATCCTCGAACCGAGACACTGTTACCTGAGGATTAATTCGACGATCAATCGGCGAAATTCGATATCCTGGCCGACACGAGGAACGTTTTCGAACGTGGCGTTAAAGGCGCACAACAGCTCGATCGAGACGGCTGCCGGGGAGAAGAAGAAGAACATGAACCGAGACACTGTTACCTGAGGATTAATTCGACGATCAATCGGCGAAATTCGATATCCTGGCACGAGGAACGTTTTCGAACGTGGCGTTAAAGGCGCACAACAGCTCGATCGAGACGGCTGCCGGGGAGAAGAAGAAGAACACTGGGTTTGCCAACGAGGGTTGATTTATGCTCGACTTACGGCCCTCGTCGCGATGGGACACGACGTAACCGGAATTGCCGATAAAGCTGCATTAGTTTCCACGATCAAATTGATGGATGATCGAACGTCGTCGACCTTTCGAACTTTCACGCCCACGTTGTTTCCATTTGTTGACTTCCGTTTCATTGGCTTCCATCCGCACGTTAAAGGTATTATTCGTGCAGCCCCCGTTCACGGATCGATGTTTTCGCGCTTCAATCTTGTTTGGATGCTTTTATTGCTGGAGGAGTACCGCTATTGGGTGGTAATGGAATTTGTCGATGATAAGACTGTTGCTTTATCTTTTAAATCTCTTCCAGACTGTTACAGTTACTTAGTTGTGTAAATTGATCAACGTGTTAATATTGGATTACGGGAGTTATTGGTTGTTAAACAATTAATAATCCTTATTTTCAAGGAAGGTTCGCTTTTCTACTTGATGGTAAGAGCACTCAGACTGAGAATGCTCCTACGCAACGCCCTAATATTGCCTACGACCCCGCTTGGGGCCGAAGGGCCTTTTTCAGAATGCTCCTACGCAACGCCCTAATATTGCCTACGACCCCGCTTGGGACCGAAGGGCCTTTTTCCACGTATCATAAACATTTAGATCTTTATTAAACAGAGGTGGTAAAGCTAAACGGATTTCTCCGAACGTATACAAAAGAAATATATACTTCCTAGTAAGGCTTTAGATTCATTTTTGTTATATCTAACTGACTGATAAATCTAACAGTTAAACGCCATCGTTTCTTTTAACCACTGTGTATTCGATGTTTTCTTTTTTTAAGTGTACAGGGCTTTAATTAAACAGTTTCATATTATTTTCTTTTTATTTTGAGATTTACGTCACATCGACCTTCAGGTCATTAGCGACGACTAGGTCTTGTTTTATTCGTTTCCTATTTTGAGATTTACGTCACATCGACCTTCAGGTCATTAGCGACGACTAGGTCTTGTTTTATTCATTTCGTGATACCGTTTAAGGTATTTTCTACGTGTTTCTGTGACGTCAAGGCCTCTGTCGATGTTATTTTATATTTTTGTCTTTGGGATATCGTTTGTGTATTTTTATTTTCGACAGTTGTGTGTTCTAAATCTGAATTTTACATGCAGAAATTTGTATCATGAAAGTTAAGCCTGTTATTTCATTTATATCGATGTGGAAAAAAATTGCTGGCCACCAAGGTTTTGTGGACAACTCCACCCTAAAATCTTTCCTCGTATAATTATACGTAAAAATTGTACGTTTAAGAATACAGGCAGCCGAATCTGAATGAAGGACACAGTACCTAAACTAATATACGCCGTAAGTGGCCCATTAGGCCAGGAAATATTGTCTTTATTTGGACACAAACGGCGCTTAACTTGTTAAATTGGGAATTAGTAGATACAGACGTTAAATACAGATAATAGATTCAGACTGTGGTGACAATCCTAGTAAATTAATTTTTAAATTCTTTAACTGGAAAAAAATTATCATATTCTTGGAATTCTCATTTTCCTTTACGTTTACCTTTCTCGAAGGATAATTTAAAGAAATATTTCAATTCGTCTAAGTTTTACTAAGGTGTAGATTTTTGTCTAGATTTTACACAAAGTTTATCTATTTTATACAAATTTACAGAGTAAATTTTAGTCATGATCTGTTCTCCTGCTAATTATTATTGATATCACGTCAGGTATGAGTAATATTACTCATCCTATTAGAAGCCAGCATCTACGTTGATTAAAAATTTTTTTACTCCTATTCGTAACTGCTACCAACTCCTAAAGTCTTAGATCGTTCTTTTTTATCACCCTGTATATACCTACTCGTTATACCACGAGATTCTAGACTGAATAATTTTTTATGGAACCTAAATGATTCTGTAACGACTGTAATACTTATGAACGGTGATATACATTCCACCCTTTTTGTGGCAATTTACCTACCTTTTTGCGTCTTGTTTACGAGTGCGTTAGGGTACTTATGCGAACAGGAAGCTGCGATACATATTGTTTTGTGTTGGATTTAACCCTTTCGCGACGGCGGAACTAGGCATCGGTACGCCACTAACGAACGGGTCGTCGCGCCATTAGTGCACACCACGAGTGTCTCGCGTTTTTGGAGCTCCCAGTGTGTCCGTGTAAAATCTTAGAGGATTTCGTTGAAACAGTGGAGGACTTAAGGATGTATTGGATAAAGGGAATGTTGTTGAGGCCTTGTTCTGTATTTTAAAATAAATCTTCACTTTGAGTTGTTGAAACGACGCGCTTAGTGGGTGCCGGATATAACCGGCGCTAGCCAGAGTGAAGCATTTAGTGGATGCCGGATATAACCGGCGCTAGCCAGAGTGAAGCATTTAGTGGATGCCGGATATAACCGGCGCTAGCCAGAGGGAAGCATTTAGTGGATGCCGGATATAACCGGCGCTAGTCGCGAAAGGGTTAAAAAAGAAATTAAAAGTTATTACTGGATAGTAATGTGAAATGAATATTTGAGAATACTTTAGAGATCAATGAAAGTATGGTAAGGAAAATAATTAGTCACTTGTTGACCCTTTCGATACGGCTACGTCGTTCGCGAGTATGCTTCCGCTCTACGGATACTCTCGTCGCGAAGAAGGTTCGACTGTACGGGTCAGTTACAACGCGAACGTACATTTTATCGCGGAGTAGATACAGGACGGGATATTACAATGTAACGTAATTTTAAAAATTGTTTAAGAATTTAATTCTGTATGAAAAAAGACTATAGTCACCCAACGTCTGATCTTCGCTGTATCCTATCGGTGACTATAGTCATCCGTAGTATCGAAAGGACGGGTCAGTTACAACGCGAACGTACATTTTATCGCGGAGTAGATACAGGACGGGATATTACAATTGTTTAAGAATTTAATTCTGTATGAAAAAAGACTATAGTCACCCAACGTCTGATGTTCGCTGTATCCTATCGGTAACTATAGTCATCCGTAGTATCGAAAGGGTTAATTGGGTACCAAATTCTATAGAGAGATGAGAAGTTGGCTAGCATAAGGAACGTGAGTCTGATTGGTTATAGTATAATAGTATAACACAGTGTAATAAATTTTTCAAAATTTTTTCAATGCTTCTACTCACTCCTTCATAACACATATTGACAGAGTCTTGTACGTTCCTCATTTTGAATTTGCGTCCGTTAGTATTTCTTGTATTACCCGTAATGTCTGAACTATTTGTATGTAATCAAATACACAAATAAATAAATAAATAAATAAATAAGCCCAACTTCTTTTACGCAATCATAAAGACAATGCACGTGTATTTTCATTATTGGCCAAAACGGTCACATTTACTAATCGTGTTACGAATATTATGAATCGCGTGACGAATAGAGCAAACGGGACACGCTGATATTGAATCGGATACAGTGATAAACTTCAAAACATTGACGTAAACACAGATTCAGAGCGTATCACCCTTCTTCAAATGTATCCACCGCAGATATAGAAATCCTGCGATTATATCAGCGTGGGCAGCCAAAAATTTTAAGGTGGCGGCTTCTAGAGCGTCAATGATGAAGACAGGCCTTTTAGTACTAAGTACCGAATAATAATTTAAGGGCCATAAGCAAATTTTCATTATTCTAAGCACAGTATTATATTATGCTTTATTGTTATTCTTTCTTAAATTCAAAATAAAGTCTAGTTAGCTATGATGTTCGAAATTTTTAGTAAACGATATTCATTTCATTTTAATTATTCTAAACATTTGAGGCCTTCTGGTCACTGATGACCACCGTGGCAGTCAAAGTGTTAAACACGGAATACAAAAATACTGAATACCCAAGGGTATGAAACCGAGTACTGAACGTCGAATGTTCTTATCTCAATAATATCTTCACTAAACCAAGATCCCCTCTTCAGTACCAATCTTGAAGATACAAGCAACGATAAATAATTTTTTGGAAATTTTCTACATCAGCGAAATAACACATTTTCAATATTTTCGAACTGATAAACTAGACAAGTCCCTTCCCTTAATATTTCGAGGGTTAACAGCAGAAGTTCGCGAGGCGTTTTTCTCGATACGGCGCAACGTCCGTCATCGTGGAAACTATGCCACAGAAGCGTCGTACGAGACGCTAAAGGTAGAAACGCATTACTATCACGTCACGTGAAATCTCGCACTATCACGTGGAAACCGAAAACGGCCGCGAACAGCGTGACGTGATTACAATATCTTTCCAACAGATTTGAAACAATGGAAATACGACGGCTCACACCTTTCGAATGGTACGTAATAGTACGTGATAGTAATGTGTTTCCACCTTCAATCGCGCCAGCAGAAACACTCGACAGACGCTGCTCATATATACAATACGTACACGCTTCAAAGTATAGTCAGCGTTATTTGCTCAGAAACACACATTCTCCAGGCGAATTTGATTTCCTGAACTTCCACCGCTTTATTGTCGCATCGGTCGCGTTACTCTTGCACGCTGGTAATGGAAATTGTACAGGCTGGCTACGCTGAATAATGGCCAGGGAATCGGGTTAAAGACAAAGTTACGAATGTCGCGGACCATTATTTCCCGAGCGTGAAATCGTCTCTACTGGCTGGCTTATTGATATTCTACCCTTCGGTGTTTGACTTTCGTCCAAATCGTCCTACACGCGCCGATTCCAAATTGGAGTCTTCAAATTTAGAATTTTTGTTCGGCGAGTATTTATTAGGCCGTCCTGAATGTCCCCGCGGTTTCGAACCGTTCATTTTTGAAATACCGTAACTTCGCCGAAATTGAACGTTTTAATCGATGTTAACCCTGTTAATCCCACGGGCCGATTTCGACCGATTCGATTCGTGTGCGAGGGATCCTTTGAAATCGGCTTAGCTACAGAAAAATTCTGGCTACTGGTCAGAAATTTTTTAATAAAATTTTACGTATTTTCGTCCCTCCTGTGGTATTTTTAACAATAATTTCGAGTCGACACTCGACGAAGGAGTGCAAAATATTAGATTTTTTTCTAAACAGTCCCACAAACAAGAAACAATATGTATCGCAACTTCTTGTTCACACAGATTCCCTAACGTACTGGTAAACAAGACGTCAAACAAGCGCGTACGCGGAACCACCTGAAGGCTGACAATTAAAGGAAAAAACAAGATCAAAGGGAATAAGAGACACGACGAAGCTCGTGTTCCACTAGTCGCGTACAAACAGTACAAGCGAGAAGCTGCGTGTGTCTTCCTTTTTGCGTCGATTCGCATACTACACGCAATAACACGCGCTATCTCGAACGAAATACTCGCACGGTCCTTCACTCGTCGATCTCGATTCGCAGCAGGCAAATTGCCGGGGCATTAATCATGCGGCCGTGGCACGCAGATCCTCCTGTCTTGTTGCGATCTACGCGGCAGCTTTGCATTGAGGAACAGGAAATAAAGAAAGAAAAGAACAACAGAAAATAGAGTGAAATAGAGCAAGAGATAAAGTAAGGAGGAAGAGAGAGAGAGAGGGGAAGAGAGAGTGAGGAAGAGAGAGAGAGAGAGACGGAAGAAACAGAGTAAAAACTAAAACAAGGAACAGGAACAGGAAGAGGAAGAGAAAGAGACAGAAGAGACAGAAGAGAGAGAGAGAGAGAGAGACGTGTGCATCGCAGTTCCGGGCGAGAAGTATTTATGAGCCGGTAATAATACTTGATCTGCAACGACAAGCAACGAGCAGACGTGTACAAAGGAAGACCAGGCCGGCTTGTCTCTCTTCTGGAACAATGTTGGGCGTGGCTCGAGTGCTCGTCCGGCGCGCTTCCACTTGCACAGGGAAAAAAAGAAGCCCCGTAGCTTCAAATCGAGGAAAAATTGCTTAACAACCGGCGTACATTATTCGCGAATCACCGGCTTTCGAGATGAAGTGTATACATTTTTATTGGATACGACACTACCAGCGTATTATACAACTGAGGGAGTTCGATGCACAATGAATAATGAAACAATGGAATATAGAGGATAATGAATTCTGAGAAAAAAAAAAAAAGAAGAGTATTCCAGTATATGTATTTTAAAAATAACATTTTTTGATAT
>NW_017100131.1:603526-606690 GCF_001263275.1 Habropoda laboriosa | reverse complement strand
GGCTTTGTCACTCTTTCTCCCTCTCTTTTCTTCCTTCCTTTTCTCCGCCTTCGTTGATCTTTCAAAATCAGACCAGCTTGCAGTAACATTTTTCATTTACCTCTTTCGTGACACATTTTTGACCTAGATTCAACCTATATAAAAGAATCTACGCGATTTTATCGTCAGTTGAATAGCGTTCCTTGTAACTGTCCCGATACACTTACGAACGGAAGTGTATTTAGTTTATCGTTGAAGTTGGCTGCACTATCGATCTCCGAGCGCGAAACGAAAGTATCTATTTACCGTTCGATAACGGCGATTATTCGGCGCGTTTTCAAACGTGACAGCTAGTCGAAACTTTCGAAACAATTTCACGGTGTGTCTTCTTCTTACCTCTATGTTCAACCTGCTAATTGACAGCGATGGCGGCGAACGGTTCCCCCTTAATCTACAGAGACGAATGTGTCGCGACATTGATACACGCGTCTTCCACCGCGATTATCCCTGCAAAGCTCGTCCAGAGATCCAGACACGTTGGCCTACTCCCGTTCGATTCCGAGCGTCGCATTCATCCAATCGCGGGATTTCGATTTCCAAGTGGAACTCGTTGAAAATAACGTGTATAGTTGGGGCCACGATATAGCGAGGTCGTAAAATCGGTCAGACGTCAAAGTAAACATGTTTTAGCTGCCGGGACCCGAAAATTGACAGAGATACGAGCAGATAAGTACTTGAAACCATTGTCAGGACCGTACGAAGAATTCTTGTATCCAGCGAAAGTCAACTGATTCTAATATATTTACTGAAAACTGCATGCAGCTAGGACAAATTAGGGTTTCTCCCTCTGGGGGAAGCCGCTTTTGGAAGTACGGTTACAGGTAAAGGTCTTATTGATGTCTTTAGCATCTTAGTTTATCTACTCGTGTTATATACCGATAGAAAGTGCAAAAAGATTGTTTAGCTTAATATTAACATATTTTCCATTTGTAAATGAAATACCATTTTCTACATGAAGTACCAAATCATATGCTATCCTTCGTTTATTGTTGGAACCCTCAAACAGACTGCAATACACGGCCTTAAGTGCCGCAACATCAATCGGTGCCGATTCTTGAGAGTTTAATTTACGACCTCGCTATATCGTGGCCCCAACTATACATTAGAAGTTATCGAAACCAGGAAGAGGAGACGCAGCTGGAAGAAACAGAGCAGAGAAGAGGAAAGCGAAAGAATTGGTATACAAAAGTTATATCTAGAATCTCCGCGAAGTCGGGACTTTCTCGCGTAAAGTGGGCCTAGTCACGAAACATCGAGGCCCACTTGTCCCTTGAACTCATGGAGACTCCAGGATTTATGGCCTCTCGTGTCCTAGTGACCGAGTGTCGCAGGCAACGCGAAAAAGGACACTATTGTCCGTTGGAAACAAAATAGTTGCCTGCGACGTAACCACTTGTGAAGCCATAAATCCGGCTACAGGATTCCCTTAGGTTTGTCCTATTTTACGACTAAACAATATCCTTCGACTGTTCATCCCGAGTGAGACTCGGGCAGTGCGTTAAATAACGAACAGTCTAGCTCGTGAGAGACTTTTAGAAAGAAAGTCCTTACCCTAAGAAGGTCTTTACCTGACCCAGCCCTTAGCACGTGGGGGTGTCAAGGTGTTGGGACCGGGTTCCTCCGCAGACCTCTCGGTCATAAACCCGCGCGAGTCCCAACACTCGCTCGACCGTACCAGAACGATGTAAACCGGAAGTCATCTTAAAATATATTCAGGCAAAAGTATATTCATCTTACGGATCTTTTTAAACCATATTATGACCCAAAACATTGAACCATCGACAACGGAATAATTTAAGGTGATTAGGGTTAACCGTACGGGGTTGGTCGTTGCTTCTATAATCGTTGAAAAATTCGACAAATCTTCAAATAGAAATTTTTCCATCACGATACTGTCTGCGAAAGTGTGGGACTAGTGAGTCGATCAGGTTCACGGGATCTGACAGTGCCAGATTTATTCTCGTGTGGTATCTGAAGGAACGTATCTACGAGAATAAACCTACGATGGTTGCGTGGTTGAAAAAATAGCATTACAGCGCGGGAGAGGATACTTTCAGAAGAGCCGTGGAAAATTTCCGGAAATGAATCAAGAGGTTAACTCTCGTTAATGAAATAATTAGACGGGAATATCTGGCGTGATGTTATTTACCACTGCGAATATTGTTGAAGAATTTCGCGAGTTAAATTACACTTTGAAATCGACGACGAGTATTTTAAAAATGATGAAAATAACAAGGTTCGAATTTCCATAATTTCTAAGTATATCAAGGTAATTGAATTACGCTATTAAGTGATAAATGTTACACAGGAAAGAAAACAAACTTTACGCGATATTATTTAGCACCATAAATAACGTAGAAGAATTTCATAAGTTAAATTATACTTTGAAATTGACTGTTACTGTTGTAATTGGGTATTACAGAAATGATAAAGTAACCAGGTTTAAATTGCCCCGGTTGAATTATCGCGTACTATTAAGCAGCAAACGATACACCGGAGAAAAGAAAATTGCACATTTCCCTATCTAAAATCCAAAATATCGCGAAGAATGCCTGACGAAACAAAACCCATTTCTTCCAGTTAACACGGACGCTTTCTTGTTGCGCATTTCATCGCGCGCTGAATGGAATTCCATCGGCGTGACATCGTTCTCATCATCAACAGCGTTTAAAGCTCTCCTCGGTTGCGCAACGTGCAATTTTATTTTCAACGCGTGCACAACATTCTTTCCTTCGTTTTCTTTTTTCTTCCTCCACCTTTCATTTGTTCAACTCTGGACGGAATTCCTTTTGTTGATACAACGTTCCTCGCGCGGTCACACACAGACATCGCAATATTTATTTAAAGGGGAAAAGAGCAACGACACGAGGTGTGGCACGGAGAATGCTCCTTCTCTCTCTTTCTCTCTGTGCACAGGCCCATAATTTACAGGCACCATAAGTAACGCAACATGGCTTGCAATCTGTTCTCGCGTGATCAGTTTTTGCGCGGCTCCTATTCATTCACGATTATACAATTGCAATCATAATAAATAGCGTTACCGAATTTCTCTTCGTTATCGAGAACGTTCCCTTACGTAATGTCGTACCGTTGCTTCGTTTCACTATTATTTATTGGTCGCACGC
>NW_017100131.1:591212-603497 GCF_001263275.1 Habropoda laboriosa | reverse complement strand
CGAATCACGCAGCTTCGGACTCTCGTTTGTATTTGTTCGTTTCGGTCCAACAAATTTATGAGACACGAAATGCCACGTACCGGGAACATTATTCTTTGCTGTTTTATTTGCCTTTACTTCGGGTCGCTGTATTTATCGTTTCTGTGCTGATCAATCGATGGATATTTCATCAATTGCGCGAGAGTACGAAGAAATTTTTTACGATTAGAGTAGAATTAGATAATTTATTTCGAATTATCTAAGAGATGATGATAAAGAAATACGTATGATTAGTATTTATTGTCTCTATGCTGATTAATTGAAGTTTATCTTATCAACGCGTTCGCTACCGCGGTTCTGTCGAAGCATCGCCCACTAACCTTCGAATTATTTTCACTCGCGTTCTGAATATCTATATTTTTTCCAGTTTTACATAATACGATAGACGCCTGCACTTATACACACCTAATATTTACTAAATACTCAAACTGTGCATTTTTTTTTTTATGTATTACATGTAGATAATACCGTTCTATCATGGGAATTGGCGCGTTACACTTATGTGACGCTGGTAACGAACGTGTTAAGTGTGCGAGAGTACGAAGAAATTTTTAACGATTGGAATAGAACAGTGCAAGGTCTTTATCTAAGAGATGATAATAAGGAAATATGATTGAAGCCCTAAGGACTAAAAAATGACACTCAAGACTAGAATACCCCCTTAAGAGGAGAATATTGTACGGGACACTGTTCATTACAGTAGTCAAGATAAAAAAAAAACGAAGCACAGTGATAGAGAGATCGAAAAAAAAAGCCAAAGTAGATGCGGTCAAGATGCGCGTGATAACAATAAATGCGGTCAAGATGCGCGCGATAACAATACTAGTTCTCAAGTAACAATTTGAGGCTATCGTTGCAACAGTAGCGTAATCCTATGAAGTTTGTTTCGAGATTATGGCTAATGAAACTATCGACATTATAAAATATTTTTTAAGACGAATAAAAAATTACAGGGTTCCACTTAGAAAAATTAACTTAACCTAACTAATCTCCAAAACTGATTTATACCACATAATGTGCCCCTTTATACCAACCAACTTTTGTACGAGCATTTCTTTGATAGCTTCAATCCGTCGTGAGATATTGCACGGTTCTCGTTTAAACGTAACACCGTATATATGATTTATCCGCTGTATTCGAGATGTTTTACAATGAAATGTCAATTCGCCCAAAATTCGCCCTCATTTCACCAGGTCCATTAACAGAGACAAACGAGGAGAGCCTCCTTACGATTGGTTTGTATGGAATTGCACGATTACAGACTCACTGACAATAAAATCACGACTATGTTTACCTATTGCTGCACATTACACGTGTAACGACGAACGAGGCACATTCTCAGCTGCGACGATGATCGAATCGTCCAACTAGAAAGCGTACTAAGCATTCTAGAACTAGAACAAAGACACAACCTCACTCCTTATAAAATCTAAGTTATGAAAAGCACACCCTAGGTTATGAATAAAGGACAATTTTTATCCCCTTTATCTTTGAGGCGTAGCTTATTATAAAATACCTAGAATTACAATGTGAGCCGTTTATTTTGAATGTAAGGCAAGTCCGTTTTTAGACAAACTGGAGTTAACGATCCTTTTATCTGTAAACTATCTATAGTCGAAACAAAAAATGGACTTGCACCACTTCCAAAATAAACGGCTCGTACATCGACTTCTTTAGGACTCGGGTAGAATACGTTGCCCTCCGGAATGAACTAAATTAACACATCGACGTCGGGGAGTTTGGAGTCCGCGCTTGACACGGATAAGGGACATTGGAAAAAACTGCTGTACCATTTTAGATAATTAATATTTTTCAAAGAAACTTTGAGGAAAGTGGTAAATGACTTTTTCGCGAAACGTAGGTATACAATTGTTTTAATTGTGAAGAGAATTTCTGAAGGGTTTATATAGCGTTTTACAAATTTATTTCGAGGCAGCTACGTGAAAATCTGAACGATGTATTTCCTACGGATGTGCGTCATCCGATGCTGATGTGTTAAACGAATCTAAAGCGAAGTTCAAAAAATCGAACAGCCTTATCCCACCTTCATTCTTCTCCTTTTATTAAATAATCCCCGTCATACACGAGAATACATAATTTAAACCGAACTGCTGTCTAACTTTACTTCTGACCCTTTAAACAGAGAATACGTCAGAAACGGTGAAATACACCGTGACGAGCAACGATTTATCTTCGGTTCGCCCGAGAGAGCAGACAGCACGACGCAATATCCCGAAGAAGGCGCGACGGGCAACGATATTCCTGACGCGGAGAGCTGTTCGTCGTGGAAGAGCAAACGGTGCAATAGATCTCGCGAACGCTGTGTGCACGGAGGCAATTCCATGGAAATAGAAATCCTTTCGCCGACATCTTAAACCGCCATTGGTCGCGGTCGATGGCAGCGGAAAAACGGCGCCCGCCGCGAGTGAAACTGCATTCTTGTCAAGTACGTTTGCGGCGATCGTAACCGATCATTATTCCGCACAAGGTGAACTGGCACGCTTTCCCAGGAAATGCCGGCGCGCCTCGCCTTGACAATTCGTCAACCCGTTGCCAATAACAAAACAGAATTTACGGGGGTAAATTGAAACGTAGTAGTTTGCTCGACGAAGGAGATAATCACCGATATCGATGAAACTTCGATACATTGTTTCACACGAATTTCTTCTCTTTGTCGCCAATCGTCCATATTAACCCTTTCGCTACGGCAGACTTTAACGCGTAACGTGGGTGACTGGCGGTATATTTTTAACCACGGCTGCGAAATTTCTTATTTTGGCCGTGTCGTTTTGAAATTTGTTTCGTTAAATTAAGATGGAAATACTTGAAAGATGAAATTAAGGATTAAATTAGACTAGTAGTGCGCCGAAACGCGCTGTAGTAATGAAAGGGTTTGTTAACGCAGCTTCCCGCGCTTCTTTGTGGTTGGAAGGTCGGGTTGGCGTTGGTAATTATTGCACGTGTATGTGCCAACTACTTATTGTCGCGATGGTGATCGCGCTTTATTGGTGATGTCGACTATTGCGGACTGGACCGCACTGGTGTATCAAGATGTCGAGTATTGCGTGTTAGAGCGCTCAAAGTGGTGTCGATTGTTTCTAAGTATATTAGAATTTGCTCGAATGTCGTGAACTGGCTGTATATATCTCTATTCGACAAAATGGGGAGTTTACCTTGTTGGCAAATCATGGGCCTTTCACCCCCTAGAGCCGCTCTCCTAGGCCCTCGTGCACTGCCCCGTGATCCGCAGAGTAGGGCGGTGGCAGAGAGGGAGAGACGGTCCCAAACGGGCGTGTCAGCCCCGCGTGGCGATTTTGCCGAAACGTCGACTTTGCGGGTTTATGGCATGTTTACCGTTACTGAGCGCGCAGAGGCAAGTACCGGCTTAACATGTGGCCCGCAGAAGTGGAGAATTTCCGCGGCCATCAGGTAATAAGCCGGATTTGCCCACTGGCTTGAATAGGCTATTGTTATCAAAAAGTTGTAGAAAAACTTCTCAAAAGTAACGTCGCTTGGAATCCGTGCCATAAACCCCTGTTGGTTAAACAGGGTTAAAGACGTGAAAATCGCTCTCAAAGATGAAGACAATGGACATATCTGGTTAGAATTATTTACTACTTTTTATTTTTCAAATTTCCTGTTGAAAAATAGAAAATTCGTCAACTCACACTATTCCTCTATCTCTAATAGTTTTCCAGATATCAGACTAAATATATTTACTACTTGCAACTTCGAGGGCGATTTTCACCCTTCCACTTGTAGACGATTGCCGAAATAGAGAAAGACGTGCCGAATATTTTTTTGAGAATTACTGTATACCTAGGTTTCATCAAAATCGACGATTATCACTTCGAGACGTTTCCCTGTAAGATTTAGATTCCCTGAAGATTATACTCGCATACAAAAGAATAGGTCATTTTGAAGAATTGAATTGACATTGTTGCAAGGCATAATTCAACGAGGCTCAGGAATGCAATTGGTTATAATAACACTACGTTAATAAGTTAATTAAAAAGAAGAAAAATAATTTAAAAAGTAATATTCAGCAAGAGCAATTTTACCTTACTGCAAATTTCTGTTGTAAGGGGCTAAAGACTTCACCAACCTTGCCCCATAATAATAAATTAGAAAAATGGCAGTTAATCAATACAGCTCTGAATATCTGAAGCATATTAAGCTATACAAGAAATTGTACGCCTAAGTATAACTTTTTGCGTTGCTAATAACCCATAATAACTTTTTACGTGATAAAGCAAAGAGTATTCTATCCTAAATTAATCTCTTAAAACGAAGGGTCTTCTGTTTGAATATTAGCTTAGTTTTAATACAACAGGGTAACACTTTTAATATCTGTAAATAAAAAACAACGCATCGAAGCGAAGAACAGAAACGTAAAAGTGGAATGAAAAAGTTCCAGTTGAACTTTAATCCTAATTGATTACGTATGTACATCTACTATTTTCCGTTACACTACTTCTAAAAAATTTTCCTTCACAACGTTATTCCACATGAGAAAATATCCCTAACGTAAAATTCTTTGCCAATTCTTTTTTACAAATCTTTTATACAAGTCGTACCTATTCAAGTGCAACTCGTTCGGCCAGTGACCACCAATAATCCCCATTCCACCTTCTCTCTGACCAAAGTTAGCCTTAGGAGGCGTAAATTTTTCAACGTAAAGCCCCAAAAGTAAGTCGTAGCTTTCGGAAAGATAGGCTACCTGATAAACTCTCCTGAAGCGTACTCGTTAATTCCTAGAATTCGTGGAATTGCATGTATAACAGATCGAGAATTTGCAAACGTAACAAAATTTATTTATTACTATTACACGGTGTGTTTGTATAAACTAGAAAGTCTCAATGCTCAGCGTAAAGACCGTTGAAGTCCAGAGTCCAAGAGTCTGAGGTTATAAATCCGACAGAGTTCTCTTTAAGGACCCGAAAAGACTCTGTCCAAACTCTCAACGCTTTCTGTCTTAACCCTTCCACAGTTTATCCCGTGTGAGACTCTGGCAAAGCGTCAAATATTGAACTGCTTAACTCAAGAGAGAGTCTTAGGAAGAAAGTTAAAAAGGGACGAGATGTTATTGTCATAACCATGACGCAGGGTTGTGCATCCCTTGTGAAAAAGAAATGGTCATACGTATGGTTATTCGTAATTTTATTAGACTGTCAAAGGGTCCCAATGCTTTCTGTCTTAACACTTAGCCAACCGTGCGCACCACGCCTGACCGTAACGCTGTTTGTGTTTTACAAAAGCAGAAAAGGTATTTTATGAATTGCGAACAGCTCCAGTTCAAGGCAGACTTATATAATAAAAGAAAAAGTGAACACGATAAAAGACAACGCGTTGCTAAGAGAAAAATGGGAGATCTCCCCGGTCCTTCATGCAGCAACTTACTTCACAGCAGGGAGATCTCCCCATTCGGTTGGCTAAGTGTTAAGTCCCAACGCTCCTCTCGTCAGAAAAATCCTCCCTCTGAATCGCATCTTGAAATACAGAACAGTGTGACCTAGAACTGTCTAATTAAAAAATCGAGCGGTCTCCCGACTGCGTAACGCTTACAGGTCGTGCAGTTCATCCTGTGAACAGGACCTGCAGCAAATCGCACAAGGGACTCTCGTTCGGGAAACCAGCTGATAAATTCTAAATAGGTCCCTCTTTTCACTGCACGTGGGCTTACGATAAGTCAATTGCCTTTGAGGGTGATCTGGCCGGGCAATATTTCCAGAGAAATTTGGTATCCTCTTCCAGCCAGACCCAAGTCCTCTAGAAAGTACTCAATGCATACCAAGTTGTCTTCCTCAAAAACGACACTGTCCTGTGTCAATTGCAGCGCAAGCTTAAGCACCACGTGGCCCCAACAGTGCTACACCGTCGTATCGTCGAAAAAAATTGCTCGACCCAGTGACACGCGTGTATTTAACCAAGGAAAGTGCAAGTATTCCGAGCGAAGAATTGTGAAAAAATTCTGTCGAAAGCCGTGACCTGGAAATTGGCCGCGAGAGAAACGGGAGCTCGGTGGTATGCGCGGCGCAGATTCATCGAAAGAGAGAGAGAGATCGTGCCTATGAATAGGGGAGATAAATAGATAAAACGGGCAGGGGGGCGAAGAGAGGAGACGAGGGAAGAAAGAAAGACAGGTAGGACCGGCGTGAGGTGTTGCAAACAGAATAGTCAAGGTTCACGAGAGAGGTATGCGGATCTGAAACGCCAATAGAGCCAAACGAGCGAGGCGAGCTTTCGAGGGAGTTTTATGCGCGTTTCTTCTGCAATGGAACATTAATGTATTAACCCTTTGACGGTCTAATGAAATTATGAATCACGGTCAGAAAATTTATATTTCACACGGATCTTTTTCGTAATTACGTCCTGTGTGATCATTTTTAAACCACGGGATGTGTAATCCTGCGTCACTGTCCTGACGATATACTTTCCTTGTAACAGTGTCTTTCTCTCTCGAGCTAAACTGTTCGGTGCTTGGGAAGGGTTAAACACTCGTTTAATTTACAGTAATACGAATTCGTACCAAGCAGTAGTTAGTTTCACAAATTCTTTCAAAAATTCGAAAACATTTCCCAAACGTGTGAAAATAAAATTCAGAAAGCTACATGAAGCTACAGCTTGCCAAACTGAAACATAGTAACACTGTTCCCCTCTGTGCTCAATATTTATTTAAAATTCACTATCGACTTAGCCTATACCTCTATCAAGCAATATTTTCTACTCTCCATCGAAACCACCAACCGCTAGAACCGTCCCGGAGCATCAGCGAGGACGGTCGTCCCGGACTTGAACCCCAAATTGGCGGTAAGAATTTTTACTCTTGAGTTTCGATTTCTAGGTGTTAGTAACGGCAATACTAACGTTTGTACGAAATTTCAGTCCGTCTAACGAATGACACCCTGCTTACCTTGATCCATCACATTGCACACAATAGAACGTAGCCCAAAATTCTTGAAAAACATACTACGAAAGACCACGCTCGCCGAAAGCGACCTCGCAAGAGAGCGAGAGAAAGAGAGAGGAGCCTGGCCTCGAAGTTTCGTCTCCTCAACGAGCGAAATTTACGAGGACCACCTGCGACGACCGAATACCAGCGTGACGCGGGTCTCGATAATGGTCCACCGGGTGGAAATTGAGGGGTGGCCGGCACATGGCAGGTGCACACCGTCCTCTCTCTCTCTCTCTCTCTGGAGAACACATCATATCACGCGGAGAGAGAGACGCGGGGGACGTGAATGGGAAATGTGCGTGGCATCCGCGGCGGGCTGAGAAAAGAGAAGAGAAATCGTGGGGCAGCATAGGTAGAGAAGGCCTGGTGACGTGTGCGCGTGCGCCCTGGTGAACGCGCGAAACAGCAGCATTCAAGAACGACGGACCCGCTTACCTTGGCGAGGTCCTTCCACTCGCGCCGCCTCTGGAATGCAACGAGGAGGCCTCTACGTGGCCCGAAGAAAAACAACGAATGGCAGAAGAACGAGAGGAAGAAAAGGAGGAAAAGTAATAAGACGAACAGGACGATTACGGGGAACGGAGAGTCCAGAGGTGGTCCCGACGCGCAGGAATTGCGTAGCACCGGATCGCGAGAGAAGGAAGCGAATGATCGATAAGAGAGGGCTCTTGGCCGAGGGAGCGGAACGGTCGACCGTGAAAAATGAACAAGAAAATTGGGTTAACTTCCTCCTCCTTTTTTTTTTTTCTTGTTTTTCGGTACTTTCCTTTCTTGCCCCTTTCTCGAGCAATCAAGGAGGTATGTGTTTGTTTGGGTGTGATTTTTTAGACGAGCTGATTTTCGTGGAGGGTCTAGGTGGTGCATAAATGTTAGGATTAATTATGGTAATTGTAAACTGTATTGGGTCTATGCAAAAGTTTTCATCGCTAGTAAATCAATGGCACTGAAAGACACTGTTTCTTTTTTTTTTTTTTTTAATTTTCACAGTTGGTACTTGTGACAATAAGTATATAATATTGTAGTTTAATAACGACTAATTATAAATACAGTAAAGAATAAATACACGTTCTCCACGAAAATACGATGGGAACTTTTGCATACACCTAATACAATGTCGATCTACGTTTTGCTTATTGTGATATTTGAATAAATATGAATGTTTCTTTGTTGTAGAATTCAGCGTTTTATTTAGAAATTGGGAAAGACGATGAAAGTTCCAAGTTACTGCCATTTAAATATAATAACAGTACAGGGGGGGAAAAGGCGAGGGTAACAGTGTTTGCATGGAAAAAGGACGAAAGTGTGCTATGATAATGCAGCTTTTAAGAGTGGCTCGAAAGTAAATGTTAATTAATTCAATAATGTCTGCAGAATCAGTATAGATCTTCAATGTTTAAAGTTCATTTTACTCAAAATAACGTTAAGTGAACATTCATGCTTTTCCTCTCGTACTCTTCCATTAAGTATCATTTAATTTAAACCTTGAACAAGAATGGAATTGAAAATATATTTAAAATGTTACCTTTTTTATTACAAAAAGTATCGACGTGTAATAAAAATCTTAAAACTTTTACAAATTTAAAAAAATTTTTAAAAACATGTGTACAATGACATGAAAGAAAAAAGGGCTGTCAGAAGAAAATTTGATCCAATTCTTTGAGTGTTTTAGCATCGTTATAGACAGTCAGTGTGTTTGAAATAAATAAAAACTAATTTTTTAAATGTCTCGACTGTGCATTATACTATTCGATCATCGCAAATCCTAGCAGTATCATAAGCGTTTAATTTTAAAGCGTTCAACATTCAAAGAGTTGAAGAATCGAATAAATAATTATATCTACTGACATCTGTTGATGTACTATTGTTTTAGGTGGATTTACCGAATGTATGTTTCGTTGACTGGTTTCATAACTCACGTAAGTACGTATATGGGACTGATATAAAGTACATTACAGGCAGAATTATATAAAGCGTTAGTAAAATGCTAGAATGTAAGTACTGTTCTTGTTCTTCATTGTTATGCAATGGCTTAAGGTAACGAGAGGTAAAATCGTTAAATGGTATTAGAATTAACAATGAAAGGTCACGAAAGATAAAACAATTTTTTTTTCAATTCATAATTTCAAGAGAAATCGAAACAAATAACAGATTCAAAGCCACTGTGGATGAGTTGATATTTTCTTGTTACACACAGAATAATGAATTACTCATAGCAGCGCCTAATACAAAAGAGATACTCATGTAAACCTACAAAAGTGTCAAAACTCGTTTAAAAAGAAGATAAATTTCTTCGCTGCTTTCCGCTCTAAAGCAGCGCCGTGAAATTGCATTTCTATGAAAACGACGCAGTAAAACGCAATCGTTTTGCTGCAGAACTTGCTCGGAGTTCAGAATGAAAATGAGAAAAGGAAGAAAAGAAGGTACCGATAAAGGAAATAATCGACAGACGATAAAAGGTAGATTTTTCAAATTACGAGAAGACAGGCGGTGACTGGGCGAGAGAGAGAAGGAGAGCAATTTAGTAAAATACCATGGAAATTGTACAAAGACGGTGATTTCGGTACTTTTCCCCCTATTACTTCCACCTTTTTCTAACGTTCCTAACGTTCGAGCAGGAAATAGAGAAGCGTTCTTTCGCATCGTTACTCCTTATCTAGAGTCTTATACGCCGGAGAAAAGCGGAGTCGCAACTACATTCGAAACGAAAAGACCTTGTCTCGTGAAATGCAAATTGCACGCGACCTTGGAAAAGAAAAAAGGCATCCAATCCAATTTTCCAGATTCTGCGGATGATTTGTGCGCGAGACCGAGGAAAACCTCGAGGAAATTCACAGACAGTACACTTTTATAATTGCACTTAAGACATACTCCGGTATAATAAATTGCTGGTTTTTCTTTAATTCGTCTACCGTAACGATACCATATTGAATTTCTTCGCGAATTCAATTTATCAGTGTTAATTCTAACATTTAATTCTGGTACGTTGATAGAATACACGTACGTTGTTATTTAATTTCGCTGTGGCGGGAATGTAAAGTGGACTCTTGAGCCTCTTCTAACTGGATTTCTGCGATAATAAACGCGTGTCAGGTATGACTCGATGAATAGTTGCCTAGCGGCAAGATGCACATGGTATCCGCTTGAATCACATGACATGATCAGAAATATGTAATAAAAATATTTTCGTCAGCAGAGTCTGTCAGTACGAAGAAAAGATGATTGAGAGAAAAGTGAATTCAAATTAGAAAGTGTTCACTTTACATATTTTCGTGGAAAAGAGTTGAACGTTCAGAAAAGGCAAAATAAATTTCATTCGTTTGAAGTATTCGCCACTTGCAACGATGACTTGAATGGATTTTTTAAATTTGCAATCTGTAATTGTTTTTTAATTATACGAAAGCAGTTGCTGTGACAATTTCAACGATTAACAGCAAACTCATTTTCAAACTGAATTTCAATTTTTACAGTTTGGCGTAGTACGATCAACGACACTTTATCAGGATCTTACTTTCACGATCGTTGGTACTATCGAAAGTACATTTCTTTCAGGAACTGAATAACTTTTTATCAATAAGTGTCCTAATACTTACGAACGCCAGTGCACATGATTTAATTAGTGCGTGTATGCAATATTTCTTTCATTGGGATATTCCGTATGAAATCAATTTACTCAGAAAACTTATTTCAAATCTTCAGTTATTTTATTGCTAATGAATAAGAACATCCATGTTACAGTTTTCGAAAGATTTACCCGAAAGATTAATAAGAATCAAAAAATTCTTCAATATTACGTGTACCAGAGGTTAAGTTGATATAACTGTATTTTGGAAGCGATTAAACCCGGCTCGAAAAACCTCGAAACACACGAGTTAATCAATTGAGTAATTTTCGAGTTTGCAACGTATCATTATCTTACACGAGTAATAATCCTCTCCACGTGAATTCTCCGGGTAATATGTACTCGTGTGTTCGGTAAAAAATTCTGCAGTTTTGATCAAGATTATCTTCCAATACTCTCGATAATCGATAGAATGATTACGCCTGATTTACTCGCGTCTGGTACGGGAACGAAAGACGCGGCGCAACTTGCGTAATTAACGTATGCATTGCCTTACAAATCATGCGGGGTCGATCATTGGAAAGGTAATGATATTATTTATCGGAAGCGTAATAACCCGAAACTACGCAATATTCCTAATGCAACGGACAGTGTGTCGCGAAACGGATGAAATCTTATTTGCGTAGGAATGCGATGTATGCCAGGTACAATGAACCTCGTCGAACGCGAATTGTGTTAATCTATGGATGCTTCGAACGCTGGAAAGAAAGATTGCTCGATTCGCAACAAGCATCGAGGGAATTATTAGGTTGCTGCGTAAGTTTTGTCCGTTAGAGTACGTTTTCTACGAATTTGATTTTTGAAAACAGTTTGCACTTACACTTTCAACTGTATACACTATCGGTCGGAAGTTCGGAGCATGTTATGATTGCAAAACGAAACCTTTACTGAAAATATTATTCTGCTACAGTAACGAAACTGTGCTCAATTGTAATTAGATTGCGGATTTTTATGCATTTATGGAAAATTTGAAAGCAGAAAAGTGCACAGAATGTACACTACCGGCCAAATGTTCGGAACCACTGTGCACTGCAAGTTACACAAAAATTTCCAGGAGGGAGGTTAGCAATTTGAAGGATATTTTAACCAACTTTTCATCGTTGAAATCAATCGAAATAAGGTAAAATGCTATCTATCTCCGCAACATCAATTTCAAATCTATGAAGAATTTGCAGCAGATTCAAATTTAACGCAAATTAGCAGGTGATTCGAAACTTTTGGCCGGTAGTGTACATGATTAGCAAAATATATAAACAAACGGAAAATATGGTACTCTAGATAATAGTTGGCGAATAAAACAATTGCCTATCTAGCTTCTATTTCTTTTAATTATATTCATAAAAATATGATTTTGCATCAAAATCCGCAGTCTAATTGTAATTAAAAGTAACAGTTATCGTTATTTTGTGCTCATTTTTCAGAAAAATAATACTAATTTTCGAAAGTGTCTTTTTCCCTATACGTACACTTTTCATAATTTCGCCATTCTGGCAATTATTTTTTCAATTGTTTCCGGTATTTTAAGCGCCGGACCCGCTTTGTGCAGAAAAGAATGTATCTGTTGAACAGCAAGTGGCGCAATATTGATATCATTAAAAATCACCGCTGTACCTATAATAGGCGCTGTCTAAAATTTTTCAATAGAAATTTTCTGTTTTACAAGAGTATTTGA
>NW_017100131.1:580048-590555 GCF_001263275.1 Habropoda laboriosa | reverse complement strand
TGATTATCTTTTGCAAAACTGCGTGTTTCTGCAAAACTCGTAAATATTGCGGCGCTTTAAGTAAAATTTCCAACAAAATAGCCGGCGCTTTAAGCGATATTGCTCCAAGTTTCTTATAAATGTTTCTACAAATTTAGTTCATGCCGAGTTCACACTAGCCAGAACTGTTGGCGAACTGTTCGCAGATTGTTCGCGAACATCAATATGGACACTACGTTAGATGTTGTATATTTTCTTTTACACTTTCATCCCCATAAGAAAACCCGCATGGAACGCAATTCCGTGTAAATCGAGGGATCGGTGTATTGTAAAACTCAGAACTGTTACAACTGTGCTTCAGAACGTGTGTAAACAGTACAGAAGTGTCCATTTTCACTTGGTAGATAACAATCGACGTAAATAATTTTAAGCTCCACCTAATCAAAGAATCTTAACTAGCAACACTGTGTAAACGCGAAACGTGACAGAAAAGTGACTCACGTTTACGTAAATAGAAAATACTCTTAGTTGTGTTAAGATAAAGAATAGATAAAAATTGTAAAAAAAGAATAAAATAAACAAACTGATAAAAGAAAATCAGAAGAGAAACATTGTTGCTAAAAATATGAATGAAATTCTGCAAAGGAATAGTAATAGTATCGCATACACTGGTACACTACTCTCGAATGAAAGAGCAGAGGGTCAAGCGAGGGCGAACGAATTCAATACGAGCGCATAAGAGCATTTTAACGCACAGGGCGAATCGCGCGTATCGATAAGATATCAGCGTCGAGGGCGATGAAACTCGAGACGACCACGCATACACACGGGCAGATATACGAACGATAACGATTCTTGCTATCTCGCTACCTGGAATTCGTACTACTTAGAGGGGGAAAGTATCAACAGAAAATAAGAGATGAATTAAGATCCACTTGTAAATAGAGCGTACGTCTGCGACGCTGTGCGTGGCAGGATTAACGGCGAGAGGCTCCTTTTCTTCTACTCTTTTTTTTTCTTTTTTTTTTCTGTATAATACGTCTTATCGAGCGTTGATACCGTCTGAAGGTGAGTGTTCTTAGAATAAAGGTCGATTACGAAGGTGGGGATGTTCTAATAACTTTGAGGCTCGTTGTGACCTAAGAGGTATACACCGAGTTTCAAGAATTATTTCAGAGTAAAATATTGAACTGAGCAGAAAGTTCCTCCCGATGTTTGATAAACAGCGTTTGAATGCGTTAGAACGGATAAAACTCGTTGGACACATCTGAAGTTCGCAGTGCCTTTCGGAAGTCTATTCGTTACAATTTACTAGCTTCTTCTAGGAGTTATTGTATTTTGAAGATGGAAGAAAATAGAGTAGATTTCCGACAGTTTTTTTTTTTGTTTACTAAAGAAGGAAAAATACCACTGAAACAGTGAAGTCAATTCCACGTTCAATACTGAAACTCGACTGTTCTACTAATGAGATGAAAATTCCAGTATTAACCCTTTAGTGCCCAAATTAGTTTTTGAAGAATTTGTTATTGCGTCTAATTTGGGATCAATGTTTACTCGAGTACTCAAGTGAGGGAAGGGTTAATGTGACGACACTATTGGGTGTGCAAATTAATTCAGCGCCTTTTGTCACAAACTTCAATGTTCACGTACAAAAAATTGAAGGAGTTAAACTATATGGATCTGTCTGAAAATAAGTATGTAAGATAGGAGTCAGAAGGAAACTGACAGAGAGTTTCGTCCTGAGCCTTCTAGTGGACTCGACAGTAAGGATTTCTAGGAGACCCGTGCCTTAGACACGGAAAGACTGTTTGACTCAGTCTGATCAGTCCATCCCTCTGATAGTGAAGCGTAGGAGGTGTCGCTACAAAATCAAACGAAATTTTAACGTTCGAAGTAATCTTCATTATTCCTGATTACTTTTCCCCATTTATCGCACAACTGATGAAAATTCCCTGTGAAACATACGACGGTTTCGACTCGGCAAACTCATTAAAAGACTCTGCCGCAAAGGGCGCCGTATTAATTCCTACACTCTGCTGAAGAAATGTAATTTAAATCATGTAACACACTTTCTGTACGAACACAATAGATGACCTAATACCAGATCATCCCACAAGTTCCTGCCGAAAGCAAAAAATACTTCAACGAAAATCCAAGGAAATTCTACAGGGACGACATAACGGTCCTACCAAAGAAACTAGAAAAAAGTTCTAGATCGAGAAGGCGTTTACGTCTCTTTCCTACCAAATTTAAAGGTTCAAAGTTAAAACTCGACACGAACTTACGGGATGACCTAATACCTACGAACGGCAGGGTATACAAGAGCACAATAGGGTAACCTTGCTTCTGAGCCAGCGGACAACAAACTTGAAGAGGAGCCACCGGTAAACAGGCGATGGGTAACGAAAGAACGAGCGGTCGAACGTTCGTTCGAACCGTTGATCGAGCCAGTGCAAAATAGCAGAGGACGCGGCATGCATTTTACAAGGCAATACTTCGGTCGAGGAGGCGCTCGGGTAAATCGGGAATAAGGTATCACGGTACACGCGCAAGATCGCGCGTGACTCAACATGTAAATGTTCGACGGTCGGCTATTAATTTGTTACGTGTTTAACCCAAATAACCATTCGAGGACCGGTAGACGATCGCGCGTATTATGGATGCAGCTAATGCATGCGGCGACTATGGGTACGCCGAGTGGCGCCAATCCCCATAAGGCAAGGTCCGCTCTCCGTGCTCTACGGTCCTCTAAGGCTGCGTCGCGGACGACAGTGACAGTGGCGCGGCGACGCACTGTGGTCCCGAACCGTAAAAACGTGACCGAAAATCGTAATTGTTCGTTCCTTGTGCATCATGAATGAAGGCTAAGGGAGTGTCTTTTTTTCTTGGCTCTTCGCTGGAATCAAAAACTACCCTTACAAAGTAGCCTTACAGAGGGATGTTTCACTACGAGTGGACAAAAATTTGCCACTCGATTTCAAATATGATTCTGAATGGATAATGTCGTATAGGCGTACCCTCGAAACTCGATATTTAAAGAGATATTGTTAACGAAAGTTAGTAACTTAAAATTAGTAAATTTTCACTGATTTTGAGGCGTCTTGACGAGCGAAACGAATGTAATCTCCTTTTTTTCATTTTACACTACTTTAAATAGAAATATTTATAGTTGATACTTTTTTCTTTTCTACCGTTAAAATAAAGTGCAACGAAAATGAACACTTTCACTGTTATTGGCGCTTATCGGCGTTTTGAAAATTTTCTCGCGCTAGTTGGAGCCTTTCGGCGCACTTCCATCTTAATTTAACACTTCATTTTATCCTTTACACATTTCCATCGTAATTTAATCAGCCGAATTTTAAACCGACACAGCCGGAACAGCAAATTTTCACGCCGTGGTTAAAAATTTATCGCCTGTCACACGCGATACGCATTAAAATCTGCCGCAGCGAAGGGTTTACGAATATCGGGAACAATTAACGAAGAATAAGTGACGGGAACGTTTAGCGAAATTTTAAAAATCTCTTCGAACCAAATTACGTGACACAAAAAACAAATTTCGATCGGTCCACTAGCAACAGAATAACCTAAGGTGATCTAGTTACACGGGTTCGTCCTGTATATCATCGTACAAACGCAAACGTCTTCTACCTGTTATATTTTATCGTTTGTAGTGCACATTGCGCGATATCCTACGCGAAATGCAAACACTGCAACAGAATCGTAAAGCAGCGCGAGGATCGGTGTTTCTTGGCAATGATTGCCGGCGCGACGAGTCAACAAACTCATTGACTTTCTTACGCAGAGCCACGTGGACCGACCGAGTGAGTCATTGTGAGAATACCCCTGTGATTCCCCTTCCCTTTGCCCCGCGCAATTTACAAAATATACATATATAAGTGCACGCGTTTGCGACAGCCCATGGTGCCAACTTCTCCCTGACTCTCGTGCCTCTTGCATTACAATATCTTTTGCGAAACGTATAATATACAAGCCAAACGTGCTCGGTTCGAGATGACAGCGGAAAAGCTGTACTGTGTGATAGGAAGACATTCTAAATTGAAAACTAATTACCGATACATATACAGGATTATTCTAGAACCTTGCTCGTACTGTAATAGCAATTGGCTAAACTTCGTTTAGGGTTGTATTTTTTAAACTTTTTTGAAACACGAACGTGGGATAATTTATTTTTTAATTTTGTTAAAGTTGTATATAAACGATAAAAAAGTTATTACTTTTACAATATTTTGTTTTATTCAATTTCTTCCTTAGGTGTTCGTAATCCCCCTTAATCTCCCCTACTCGATGAATAGAGAGGAAATATAACAGTTTTTAGTCTAGGAATCAATTAGTTCAAAAATTATGCGTTTTTAAAGTTTGCTACCTTTAGCCTACTCTGTGGATTATTTTAATACTACTGTGTTTTAACCCTTTGCAGTCTTATGCGGAATCGGACTCGACGTAAGAATTTTTGCCTTCAGATATCGTACAATGATAAATTATAAATAATGATAAACCACTTTTTTATGCATTAATATTATTCTGAAATTTGGTATTTTATAACTGATATTACGTTGAAATATTGAAATAAAGGGAAACTACACGGTATTGCCCAAATGAGTGCGGGACTAACTGGACTACAGTAAATTCTCTACAAGTGTCAGTCAGTTTGGATTCTACAAGTGTCAGTATCGATGGTCCTACGCCTATGTTATCTCGCTCGCTGTCAGTCAAGCGTGTAACGCTACACCACTCGGTTTCTCTTACGAGATTTCACGGCTCGACAATTCATAATAGAAAAATATAATTTCTTCAATTTTTTTTAACATGTTGGTGAGATTTTTCTGATGAAAGTGAGATCAAACACGATATAATTTGAACAACATTTACTTACTAATATTTATTGAGTAATTAATTTTATGTCGGCCTACCTCCACGTAAAAAAAAAAAAGAAAAAGAAATGTAGGGCCGATTCTACAAGTGTCAGTCAAATGTAGGGCCGATTCTACAAGTGGCAGTCAAATGTAGGGCCGATTCTACAAGTGTCAGTCAAACGGTAGGCCAATTCTCCAACTGGCAATCAAACGGTAGGCCGACTCTATGTAATATAATACAGGGCGTCTGTTTTATCTCAATACAGTGAAATATCTGGCGTAGATCAATATGTTAAGAAAAATTTCGGGATAAAAAAACGTAAAATTGAAAAAGTTGGTATTTAAATCGCTTGGTTGCCTCGATTCACGTTTCATCCTTACCTTTTATTCGCTGTCCTTGCCTACGTTCGGCAAACTATGTAGAAAGGCGGGCGCGAGGCTCGAAAACGTAGTCCCTGACTCTACAAGTGTCAGGTTTAGATTCCTTGCGGACTGACACTTGTGGAGAATTTACTGTATTTGGATCGCAAAGGGTTAACGTAAAAAACTGCAGTTTCGTGTAATATTCAAAATGTATCCATATCATACTCGAAAGATTGTTTTATCAATTCTTTTCTGTCAAGTTTTTATGCCATCCACCTAATTCGCAGATCTTTGGTTCGAAAATGAAGTTAACAATCCTCGGAAAGCTTTTTGTTGTAGAGAAATGACTGGTTGCATACGTTGCTAAAAGACGCGTCACGCCGGCAAATAACAATCAGACACGTAGAGAGAAAGCAAGAGTTCCTCTCTCGAAATATTAAACGTTGCAGCGTGGGATCATTTCTTTCGCAAAGTTGCATGTCACGCAAAGGCACAGTCGCTGCTGTTCCTTTCGCAAGACGTCGCAAAGGACTTAAACCCTGTAAAGGTGCCTCATAATACCGAGTCACACCCGTGACGCAGATTACGAACCAAATATGGTCAACAGTATACTCGTAAACTTCATTTTTCACTCTTGCCAAATGTAGAACTTCAACTTCGATTTGCAATTTTTATATCAAGAGAAAGAAGTTACTTTATTTCATCGTTCGTTCTTCGTCATCGTTCATTTTTCACTCTTATCAAGTACAGAAGTTTAATCCTAATTTACAATGTTTACATTGAGGAGAAAAAATTATTTTATTTTATTGTGGCATCAACAGTAACGCGTGAATTGTTTTTTTCTTGTCAATTATCTTTTATCGGTCTCTCTTTCTCTGTGGCCGTTAACTGTGCTCTCGCATGTTAGTCGATAAATTTGTTACGTCAATTTCTACAATGAATCAAAATATACCACTAGTTCGATGACATCCTGTATACCTGATTCACTTCAACGCAGAACCGCGCTTACCATAAGGCGCATTAGGCGCAAGGCGTCGCTCTCTACGGGGCCACATTTTGAAACCTAACAAAACAGTTACAGCTGCGAAATGAAACACTCTTTTTTTAAATATTAAAATCATAATGTAAAAACAAGCGGCTGTTGAAAACGGAAACGTCAAATTTACGACGATCAATGCCTCGTAGTGTTGTTGCGCCTAGGGCCTTCGAAAGTATAAAAGCTGCCCTGCTTTAATTTACTCAGATGTCCTTCTAACTACTAAATGAAAAGTTGCAATTTTTTGCAGAGGATACAAATGTAATTTTCACCTTTTTTCTCCAATTTCAAAAGAAATGGGAATGTTACAAAATGAAGGAGTTATTCGCTAATTGAGAAATTAATTAAGCAACCGGCGTCCACGTGGAAGTTAAGTTTCTACGATTAAAGAAAGGTTCGTTAATTCTTCCCAGCAATTTATCCCCAGTTCAAATTCTGTCAATTAGATCAAATGGAATTCGATTGAAATCATTTAGTATTACAAGAGAACAAATTAAATAAACAGCACTTAAATTAAATTTCAATATACAAATGAACACCTAAATTTAATATAAAATTGAAATGTCAATGATACAATTAAAAACGAGTATCCTTCGATTAATACACCTATCCCCCGATTTACACGGTACTTCATTTCCACGATTTCACTTTTACACGGTTTTCAAAATAACGGCTTTTCAGAAATATAAACTGTTAAAAATAAAAGTTTATGCTGCGCACATATTTGCACAGTCATTTTTTAGCACCGTTCGTTTGTTAACACCGGCATTAAACCAAAAAATGAACGGTATTCCCCCCTTTTTTGCACACAGAAAGCATTCATATCGTAACGTAAAGTTTGCTGCCGCCGCGGATCTTTCATTGGCGACCGGCTATTTTCGCCTTCGTCGATCGCTCGCTCGAAACTAAACCCTGACCCTGAATATTGTTTCTTTTTCATTTTTATTTTAGTTTTATTTTACATTTAAAATAATGAATTTAATTCAATCACTGACTAAATTATGCGCATTTTCTTTTTTCCCCGATTTACACGGTTTTTCATGCAGAAAGCCATGATTTCGATTTACACGGTATCCTGAGGAACCGATCATCCGTGTAAATCGGTGGACAGGTGTATTACAAATCAAAATAAGACACTAATCACCCTCGTTACTATTTAACAAAATAATACAGTTAAAAATATCTCCCGATTAATATTGCAAATAAAAAAAAAAGAAAAGATACTAATTACCCCCGTTACTAATTACCGAAACCGTTGCATTTTACCATTTCAAATAATCCACTATACGCGAAACAACAATCAATGCCGCCTCTATTGAATCGTCTATCAAATCGAATACGGCTTTCTCGTTTCGTGCACCGTGGCGGGGCAATTACACGTGACCATTTGCTGGAGATTAATAACCGCGTCGGAAAATAAACCAATATCGCGCGCTATCGCCGAAGAACAGGCAATAAAAGATACAATAAAGTGGTCGTAACCGTCGACGAGATTACGTGGACGCATAAGATCGTAGAAAAAGAAGGGATCCTCTTTGATGGGAGAAGCGCGCGTGTAACCGGTCACGAACGCCGAGGGAGGCTCGAAAAATCAGTACGAACGCGATTAACACCGTGAAACGACGGAACATCCCGAGGAATCTATTAAATGCATACACGTACCGGCTTACGATGCTCTTAAACATTATTTATAAGCGCGTATTGCCGTCACGTTCGGTTACGAGGCCAGACCCGCGTGACTGAACGCGA
The DNA here is from genome assembly GCF_001263275.1 of Habropoda laboriosa. Classification (NCBI taxonomy): domain Eukaryota; kingdom Metazoa; phylum Arthropoda; class Insecta; order Hymenoptera; family Apidae; genus Habropoda; species Habropoda laboriosa. Next base: position 582,551 of record NW_017100131.1, on the reverse strand, counting down.
GAGTCTCTTCTCCTCGGTGGTTTGTGCGACTCGACGTGCATATATACACAGTGTCCCACACGTAACCGATAACCATGAGTCAATCTGTATTTTTAAAACGGCTGTAAATGGAAAGAAATGTCGTAAGAAAAATTGAACGGAATGCCGTGCATTTCTACAATTACTACGATCGCAGTATCTTTTTAGAGAAGATTTTATGTGTCCCGGGGTGTATTAACCTGTTAACCAAGGACTTAAAACTCGTCACTCGAGCGACAAAGTGTTTAAAATACAACGTTTCGATTTATCGAGAGAATTCTCATTTTTTAAATTGTATCGCTACATCGACAGGGTGTCTTTCTGAGAATTCTGAATAAAACGTTGAAAAATATAAACAAGCGAATTTTCGAATTTCGTAAAAGAAACGGGAGAATGAAAATACCGAACGAAAGAAGAGCTGGTTACTTTTGATTTTGCGGGGAAATTTGGGAAAGAAAGGACAGATAATGGAAAGGGTTAATTATTTTTGATTCTGTGGAAAATTTTGGAAGATTCGTCGAAATGATTAGAGAGAAAAGAATTATATCAGGAATCTGAAAGAAGCAAGTGGGCAAAAATGGACGACGTTAATAATAAATCGGGCGAAATATGCGTGCATAATTGAAAGAACTTGCAGCAGTACGGTATCATTGTAACAATGCTCGTAAATCATTCCCTTCCGGGCTGTTACAATATTCCATAGTGACAGGTATAAATTTTGCGGAAAAAATATACGAATTTGATATTTGCCGAACGTAAACATTTGAGAAGCTAAAGCCACGTTAAACAGAGTAATGAATATTGCATCGATCGATCGTGCAAATTTAATAAACATCGTGGAGACCACGATGCGATAGGATTCGCATGCAAAAATAATTTATACAGATTTCACTTGTTACGAGCTAATTCGCCGGCATAAAACAGGATTTAACCGCGACACACGATATTGCCCGTGTAATCATTATGTTTGCGCTGTTGAAAAGCCAACGTTTAACAATTTCTGAATAGGACACCGCATTAATCATTCAACAAGCAGTTTCGTGCTTTTCTTCTGTCGCGTAATTATTTCAAACAAGAGTAATACGTAATATCGCTGGTGTGCTGAAATAGTGACACGTCTGAAGAATCGCCAACTTTCAGATATCTGCGAGAAACAGCTCTAAACGCGAGCTATTTTTATTTGAAACAGAATTACCGACTGATTGGAATTGAACAAGGTATACTATTTTCGAACGGAATTATTTGAAGAATTCGAATATCCTTCTTATACAGGAACTTCCATAGCCTTTTGTACAAAGCTTGTCGGTGCACTCACTCTGGGCCAAAAAATACACCAACACGTAATATGGATGTAGGCGTAATACAAAGAAAATAAGTATGATTTAACCCTCTACCGTCGAGGTGGAGTCTCAGAGACTCCGCTGATTTTATCCTTTTCGCTTTCTTCCGTTCTATTTAGAAATAAACATTATTATATTAAAATGAAATTAACACAACCAACCACTCTATTCTACAATGTTCATCAGGAAAATGTGTAATAAAGATAAATCAGTAAGAAAAGTTGTCAGAAATGTTCTATATTTATGCATAAACCAACTGGAAGTTCAGGAGTGTCGTAGACTCCGTATAGGGCTTTACGGCCTGAAAACGGTGTCTCGACAGTAGAGGGTTAAATATAAAGTAAAACAGAGTGAAAAGGACACGATTAGCGGACTCATTCTTCTGGTAAAATTATCTCGAAACAAAAATAGATTTTTCGTCGATGCGATCTATTTTTCCAAATTACTCTTGAAAATTCAACAAAGCGAATACTTGACGCTGTCACAACTTCTACCAGAGCGTTTATGGATCCATATTCAGACGACTCTGTTGTGTCACTTTTAGCCGTAGAATACAGAAAAATCTACGCAAACGAAAGGCACACCCTGTATACAGTCATAAATACGTAAGAATATTTTGACGTCTGTTCGAAAACCAGGCAACAGCAAATTAAGCAGAAGAATTCGCACGAACGATCTTCTAAGAACTGTGTTCGCCTCTAATACAAACGTCGAGCAGGATTTCTTCGAAACAACCTCGTGTATTTCATCACCGGCAGAGAGGACCAACCCACTTTCCACTCGCTTTACGTGTCTCGAACTTTCATGCGTCCTGACAAATTGTAAAGAAGAAAGAGGAGAGGCAGGGAAAAAGAAAAGCGAGTGGAAGAAAAAAAAAATGGAACGGGTTCACCTACAAAGAGACATTAATGAATTTTTAATTACTCGTCGACAGTTATTCCGCGCGTTAACGGTCCTCCAGCTATTAACAAACGAGCGGCCGTGAGCGGGAAAGAAAGAAGAAAGTCTCAAAGTGTTCGCGTAGCCTGCAGACGCGGCGTGAAGCTGCCAGGTCACGTAACCAATCAGCATCACTTATTATGCGGAACAAAGGAAATTACGGTAACGTGACCACGAAGAAAGAAAACAAAAAAAGAAAAAGCGAA